>NC_065447.1:24917171-25217171 GCF_917563875.1 Diabrotica virgifera virgifera | reverse complement strand
TGGCAATTTTCGCGAATTAAATTTTGACTTAAATCACGAGACCTCAATCGAGTAATTTTGTCAAAGTTTCATAAGCGAAAATTACCAAAAGGCAACGAACTTGAATGAAACCAGGAGAAAATTTTGCCGGTAAATAATTTTTTCTCGAATGATATTCGACAAGACTATTTCACGAGACAATTAATGCACCATATCAACGAAATATAATCTTTATTTATTTGTTATTGTAGCGTTTGAAAAAACTCCAACATTAATTTAAAATCCCAATTCCCAAAAAGAATGTCCATTTTTTTAAATTTATTTTGTGAAATTGAAGATCCCAAGCCGACCCTGTACACAGCCATGAAGTATTGCATAACATTTCAATGTGTTACTATTTGTAAGAAATGGCTGATGCGTAGAAGAACTTTCTAGAAGAAATGTTGAACTGAAAGTTGAGTTCTTGTCAACTAAGCATCCCTAAGGATCAAAATCGCTCGGTACTTCCGTCGTTCTTTTCCCCTGTAGTAGCTTCAGAGCGAAGCGCAAATTAGTCCAGCTTTATGTCCCGAGGTGATAGCGTCTTCTCCTCGGCTGGTACTCGCTTGAATTAGGGCGTAGTCCCTTTGTTCCCCACCGGTAAAATGTAGAATGGTCGCTGTGAAGATCTGAATGTGTGGTGAGTGCTCTCAGAGGATTTTTTTCCACATATAGTGATGGATTTAATGGAAAATCGAAGCCTCTTGAGAGTCAAACACGCAGTTCTACAAACCGGCATTGTTGCCCATTTTTCCTGTGTTATGTATGATGGTCAAGCCCTGATTTCATCGAAGAAATGTCGAAGAAATGTCGTTCCTGTCCCGTGATGTTTTGTTTCCAGTTCCCAGAAATGAAGTCTCCAAGTCCCCATTGCCCTGAAATTGAAGAAAGAAGCCATGTCCTCCCCCTGCCCCCTGCCTCAGTTCGATGACCCTGTTTGTTGATGAACCCCTCCCCTGTAGTTTGTGACTGTGACGAAGAGTTTTTTTTTTGTTTTTAAGGTATGATACGTTTTTTTAATTTTACTAAATTTCAAGTGGATAAATTGCTGGTAAATAATTGTATAAAGAAATTTGCTTTCATAATGGTAAAAAAAGGCAGAGACTTATGACATTTGACAGCTACGTCAAATCTTGTGTTGAAATAAATAGGTCAAATTTTATTTGACATATACTGCCCAACAAGTTCAATTGTAATTGTTTTGTTTGTAATCATTGTAATCATTGTTTTTGTAGTAAAATTTTGAATAAACCTGGTAAGAGTTTAAAGTTTTGAATAAACGTTTTGTAAGTGTATCTACCATTTTATTTCTGTAACCTTGTTTTGGAAAAATTTCAACTAAATTCTAATGCAACTGTGTGTAAGTTTTAGTACAGAAGAAAGAATATGGCATAGAAGCCAGTAAAAGAAAAGATGTTGCCCAGTCTAACCCCAAAGAGGAATCAATGATGAATGTCCCCCCATTTGGTACCCCGTAAGTGAGAAAAAAGTCTTAGTAAGTACCCAAATATGAACCAGAGGATTTGTTTCGAACGGCGTCCTTTTTTTAAATAGTAGAAAGATCCTCTAGTCAGAGTAAGTACCCTTTGTATTTGTTATGGTAGTTTAGTCATCTTAACACCCCTCCCCTTCCCTAACGAATCTACGACCTAGCTCCCGCACAACAAATGAGCTGCCGTCTCGCATGAAGGTTTTGCGTGTCTGTTCCTTCTACTAGCCCCATTCTGACCCCCCAGTATTTTTATAGTTAGTTCTTTCCTTGTTCCCATAATGAGCAGACATGTAAAACGCTTCATTATTACCAGACCCTTTCGTGACAGATCTGTCATAATTTTGTCGCTGAGAAATCACGTCGCTAAGGAGTTTTGTCAGTAGGAAACGATGCGTTGCTATGAAGTTTTATCAGTTAAAAACAGTGTAGTAAAATAGTCACAATTATTATTCAATCATTGTGACAATAACCAAATACATTCGTCAATATCTAAAATTTCGTTGAAACAAAAAATTAAATTGTTGTTATAACGAAATACTATTCAATAATCACTGTTAATCAATATTACGAACTAAATTTTTTTGAGTGGATAACTTGATTAGAAATAGCTTTTCAGGAACTTTGATGTCTTTGGTACGTTGACAAACTCTTGTAAGTTCTATAAATAAACTTTAATTGAGAAAACAAAGCCAAGAAAACATATTATATCTTATATTGTCGGAAAAAATACAATTTTCTTTATGAATGAAGTATCACGGTATACACTCTTAATTGCTCGTTAATTATTTTTTAATGAAATTTTATTTTCTACGCCGTTTCAAAGACTTCCTATTCCGTTCTAAATATAAACCAGAAGACTGTTCGACAACAATTAATCTTTTCTGGGTTTCCGGCAGTGCGCGCCGGCATGCACTTATAAATTTTAAAACAAACTAAAAAAAGACGAGGTGAAACCGAACAAGAATCCATCAAACTCCTTAAGCTACACCTTCCGTGTCACGGCCCATTCTCCGACAACCTGTTGCAAAGATAATCCACGTCTGAGTTTTATGGAATCCATTTTACGAGACGCGTAGCCGTCTGTCTACAAAAAATATGTATTGTAATCCGGTCAATTTAGACATCAAAATGCTTGGCAAATAACAAAAATTGCCGGAGAGCCAAATTTTGGTGGAGAGCTAGGGTATACCATAACAAATAAAGTTTAAAAAGTCCCCATCGATCCCATGTGTGCGTCAAAAGTTATTCGGGCTCAAAGGTCAAAATTTGAGATTTTTTGGATTTTTTTCGAAAACGGTAAGTTTTATCAAAAAAAACCTCAAACCAAAGTTGTAGATCTTAACATTCTCTACAAAAATTGCCCTTACAATTTTTTTCCTAAGAGTTACCATTCCTGAGATATCACGATTTTAAAAGTTAGTTTATACATTATAATGCAGATATAAGCCACGTATATACATATTATGTATTATTAATGCACATATTATGTATATACGTGGCTTATATGTGCATTATAATTAGTGTGACCAACTCCAATTTAGTCCGAATTCGGGACAAGACTAAAAAAACTACCTAAAATCCGGGACTTTTCAATGAAAATCGGGCCATTTTTTTTAATAAAACTTTAATATCATCATTTGATTGATTATTTAACATTTTTATGTTGACAAAAATTTTTTTGATGGAATGGGTTGTAATGATAATTACATTTTTGTGTTTTGACTTTTTTGTTTTTGACGTTTCGACTTTCAAAGCCGGAAATCGTTCTCAAAAACGAAATATTAGAAAATCAACTAATGGTGGACTTGCATGTAAATTGAACCTTGGGCTAAAATATGTATAAGTATTATTATTTGATATTCATGTTTTTAAATCGTCTCTTCAGAAAACGATAATTAAAATACAGAATCCGGAGAAAGTCCAGAGTTTTACAGTTTTCGTAGAACTATAATACGGCGATATAAAATGCAAGCGTTTTGGATGTGGTATTAGTATAACAGTCTAGAAATTGTCGACTTTTGTTCGTCCTACCAATTCAATTTGATGTGAATTCTTAGAAGAATGATGTATTAAAAATTTCAATATGGAATTTTACCAAAACGTTGAAAATTCGGATGGTCCGGAGGCCTTGTCCAGGACGCCGGGACACGACTTCGTAATTCGGGCCATGTCCCGGTTTTTTCGGGCTAGTTGGTCACACTAATTATAATGTATAATCTAACTTTTAAAATCGCGATATCTCAGGAATGGTAACTCTTAGGAAAAAAATTGTAAGGACAATTTTTGTAGAGAATGTTAAGATCTACAACTTTGGTTTTACCGGGCACATATTATGTGGCCCGGCCCTTAAGACAAGTATAAATGCCTATTTGTGTCTCTTTTATATAGTATATTATACTATTCTGAAAATATTTCTTCAAAAGGTAATCAGTCCCAAACTGAATTTCCTCTATCCACGTGGCCTTGAAAAACATTTGGCTATACCATTGTTTAAAAAAGAACAGATTGTCTATTATAGGCAATGGCTACAGTATTGTCCGTAGGTCTGGTTCATAATATTATCTGTTTCTTTTAGTGCTAAAGGTTCAGTTCAAGTGTTATTACAAGCGTCTACCATTTAGTACCGTTACCGTTAGTTGTACAATTTTATAGTTTTAAAAATGTCTCAGTTTTGCTTTATTTGCAATAAACTTTTAAGTGAAACTAAAACAGTTGTGGAATGCCAAATTTAATCGAGGCTAGTGTCGAGAGAGGTTAATTTGTTGGTACTGATTACTGCAAGGACTCCAGTAGATAAAGTTATTTATTTTCTGAAACCTGGAAGGGCTCAACAGCGAACAGAGATATATTCTTCGAATAGTTTATCGGCTTATCCCAAATGCCAAAAGTACATTTTATTTTTACATGCGATAACTGGCTGCGACACTACGTCTGCAATGTACAGAAGGGGCAAAACGTCAGTACTTAAATTATTCGAAAAAAAAAAAAGATTTGACTGACTGCTGTAAAGTTTTTACAGAACTTGATTCTACACCGCAAACAATAATTACGGAAGGAATTCGCTTTCTTCTTGCGGTTTATGGAGTTATAAAAAAAATTATTTGTCTTGATAAATACCGATACTTAACTTTTGTAAAAAATACGCGAAACAAGAAACAAGTACAACTATCATGTCTTCCTCCAACATCAGCATCTGCTTTTCAACATTTGTATCGAGTATATTATCAAGTTCAAACATGGCTAGGCAATGAACTGAATCCAGAAGACTGGGGTTGGAAATTAATAGATAATACTCTGGAACCGATTAAAACCTTACTCCCACCTGCTCCAGAAAAACTCCTTAACACTATTTTTTGCAATTGCAAAAAAGGTTGTAGTGCCAAATGTGGATGTAAAAAAGTCGGGTTGCTGTGTTCTCTAGTGTGTACCAACTGCCAAGGTCAGTCTTGCTCAAATGTCCAGTTTAGTACAACAGAGGAAGACTCATGTGATTTTAATAAAGAGACCAATGACTCAGTCACATTTGAACAATTTTTGAACATCCAGCAAGAGGAAGAGGAAGAAGATGAAATCGAAGAAGACTTGACTGTTGAAGTAGACTTTCAAGAATATGAATCTGATTAAAATATCTAAAGAAATAAAAACAATAGTTAACCTAATAATCAATAGCAATATTAATAATCAATATCAATAATAAGGTAATATCTAGAACTTGACCGGTATTGTTTCCTTAAATTATCCTAAAATTGTCAAAACAGTTAGTGGAGTAGGCCTACAGGGGAAACCACGGTAAAAAAAACGCGCCGAGTACACTACCTTACAGATGGTGTGGAAACGTGTGCATATCATGTATAATGTGACTCTTTGAATCGCGATATCTCAGGAATCGCAACTCTTAGGAAAAAAATAGTAGGGACTATTTTTGTAGAGAATTTTAAGATCTACAACTTTGGTTTAAGGTTTTTTTTTGATAGAACTTACCGTTTTCGAAAAAAATCCAAAAAATCTCAAATTTTGACCTTTGACCCCGAATAACTTTTGACGCACACATGGGATCGATGGGGACTTTTTAAACTTTATTTGTTATGGTATACCCTAGCTCTCCACCAAAATTTGGCTCTCCGGCAATTTTTGTTATTTGAAATGTCTATATAGACCGGGTTATTGATAGACCCTCAGCTTTAGAAACTACAGGAATATGATGTTTAAAAGCAGAAGTTTAGAGATTATGGTTAAAACATGAGACTATGTTTGAAAATAGAAAACTTGCTATTATGGTTTTAGTGCAGCTTCACTGTTTTTGAAATATACGTTAAAGTTTATTTCAGATATCTTTGCAGAGATGTTTTAACAGAACATAAAAGAATTCTTTTCTTTTATTACATCTACTGCAGTGGGTTAGACAGGTGACTGCAGTGGTCAGGTTTTGTATTCCTTGCACGTACTTGTAACTATTTGATTTTCTTCGCCACTGCACCTTGGCTCGGTTCGCTGTCATGGCGTTGAGCTACTAGACCTAAGCTATAGGGTGTACAGTTTTGTTAACATACTTTAAGTTGAATACTTCCCGCTTCTCAACTAAACAAAAACAAAGGACGCAATACATTGCCTTCACTAACAATGTGTTGTTATGAGACTAATTGACTCACTACAAATACCTTTATGTAACGTAAGAAAAATCATGAAATGTAAGAATACTCGAACAGTGTGAGCACAAAGTATCTATACCATGGAAAACATCAGGAAGAGAAAAGCCAGCGAAACAAAATAGAAGCTAATTTTACAAGAGACGAATAGCTCGTATGGGAGATACTTAGGTACTTACTTTCCATGTCCGGAACACCAACAACTTTATTTTGTACTTCCAAAGGTTAGCCAAAAGTACTGAGTACCGTACAATACCGAAACAGCAAAAAATTGACATTGGCCATTTCAGAACCAAGCCACATAATGTGGCTTAATGCTAAAAGGACCAATATCAATTTTTGCGTTTTGTTTTGTCAATATTAAATTAAAAAAAGCTGTACAAACAAAAGCAAAAAATTAATATTGGCCCTTTTAGAACCACGCCAGAGAAATATAACCCCTTACCATCACATCGAGAGCCATAAATTAAAACACATATTCTGGGACCAAAAATAGTTCAATTGAACCTAAATTACCTTAGTAAAAATGTGCACATAAAAAAGTTACAGTCCTTTGGTTACAAAATGAAAATCTATTTTTTCCAATATCCCGAAAACTGTTACGGATTTTTTATTGAAAATGGACATGAGGCTTTCTTACGGCAGGAGCATCTTAAAAAATTTTAGTAAAATTTGTGCACCCTATAAAAAATTTTCCTTAACCCCCCACCCCCAAATTTTGTGTACGTTCAAATTAAATTATTATTGTGGTACCATTAGTTAAACAAACTGTTTTTAAACTTTTTTGCGTACTAGTACTTTTTCGATAAGCCAGTGTTTATTTTGAATACATAGTTGTCGAATCCTCCACACATTTGTTATGTGGTTAAGTAGGTACGATTATAGAGACCTCTTAATAATCTGAAAGGTGACATCTCGATCAAAGGTGTCTTATCGAAAAAATACAAAGAGGAAAAAAGTTTTAAAAACACTGTGTTTAACTAATGGCACCACAATAATAGTTTAATTGGAACGTACACAAACATTTGGGGGGTTTAAAGAACAAAACTCCCAAAAAATTTGCATGTAAACATATTACAAAGGAAGCCGTATCTCGATAAAAACTAGGTTATCGAAATAATACTAAGAGAAAAAAAGTTTTAAAAACATTCTGTTTAACTAATAGTGCCACAATAATTGAGGCGCTCAGAGCAACTAAAGTGATAATTGAATAGTTATCATAACTGTAATAAAAAATTGAAAATTTTTTTTCGATTAGAATAATGTAATAATTATATATTTAAATAAAGTTTTTAATTTCAAACAACTTTTTATAATAGCATTTTTTGATATTTTGAAATATAAAGGTAGGTATTTTATTCTTTAACCAAATTCATATGTTTGACATAACTCGTATAAAATTGATAAAATTTGATATCTGATGGTTGAGTTCTAGATTTTTGACTATTAGTCTGGGCTGATTATCGGAGAATAGGCCATTTTTGGGAAAAGTTATTTACCAGCAATTTTATTGCTGGAATCGAATTATAAGATCCTATATATTAATAATATAGGTATGCAAAGTCCTCAGATAGTGTGCTACTTTTTTTATAAACAAAATGGCGCCCGAAAATCGTGTTTTTTTCAATTATTGCTCTATAACTCCGAAGAGTTTAATTTTACAACAAAAACACCCAAATAAAAATTTACCGTGATTAAATTCTGCATAGAGTTGTGTTTTTCCCGATCTGCTCGGATGAAAATTTTCCTCGGAAAATGCGTTTTCCCAACAAAATCTTTAATTTTCAAATAAAGTTTTAGATAAGTAATTATCTACCAATAATTAAATAATTTGGTGACTTAAAAGCCTTCTTGGCTTAGATTATAGTTCCAGAATCTGATGAAAACTAAACGAATATTTTAGCAACAATTCAATTGTTAATTAATAATTTACGGCCGCAATAATAACCAAAATAACTATGATACACTGATCAAACTTTGAAATCTTATAAAGATGAGATGCCTATTTAACATTTTGTCGACAAAATATAAATTTTTTATTTTTTTGCATTATCTTTAAATGTTTAAAAAAAACTAGTTATAAACAAATTAACGTTTCTTAGAAAGTTTTTATTATATTGTAATTTTAAAAAATAGCTAAAATGCGCATTTCAAATATCTTGAAAATGAATGCTTTATACTTTTTTGAAACTATTTGCAAAAAAGTTATGAAACAGTAAAGTAAACATAAGATATCTACGGTGTTTATAATTTTTTTAATTCTTTCAAAGCGTAGAAGTGAGTTTAAAGTACAAGCTAATTATTTACAAAAAAATATCGGTTATCAGTTTAATGCTTATATTTTAATTAAAGATTATAAATATATTTTTTTGTAATTTACACGCGCGAAAGTAGAATAATACAGCACTGTAACTAAAATTTTCACTCGGAGCGACGACGGGTCGCGCGAGACGTACACTTTTATAAATAATGCATGCTGCGTGTCAGTCGCTTCGAGTGAACATTTAAGCTCCGACTCTGTATCAGGCCTACTTTTGCGCTAAAAATTACAAAAAAAAGTATTTTTAAACTTTGATTAAAATATAACCATTGCACTAATTTTTGATATTCTTTGTGAGTAATTATATTATACCATAGACTCACTTTTAAGCTTTGAAACAATTAAAACAAATTATAAACAACGGAGAAAACGTATATTTATTTTGCTGTTTCATAACTTTTTTGCAAATGGTTGGAAATTTTTTTTAAAGCATTCATTTTCAAGACCTATGAAATACGCATTTTAAGTATTTTATAAAATTAGAATATAATAAACAATTTCTGAGAAATGTTCATTTTTTTATAACAATTTTCTTTAAAACATTTAAAGATTATACAAAACAATGAAAAATTTATATTTTGTCGACAAAATATTAAATAGGCATCACACCTTTATAATCTTCCTAAGTTTGATCAATGTCTCATGATTATTTTGGTTGTTATTGCGACTGTAAATTGTTAATTAACAATTGAATTGTTGCTAAAATATTCGTTTCATTTTCACCGGCTTCTGAATTTATAATCTATACCAAGAAAGCTTTTATTTCACAAAGCTATATAATTATTAATAAATAATTACTGGTCCAAAAAATTTATTTGGAAATTCGAGATTTTGTTGGGAAAACCCACATTTTCCGAGGAAAATTTTCGTTGGAGCAAATCGGAAAAAACGTACTTCTATGTAGAATTAAATTGGGGTGAATTTTTATTTGAGTGTTTTTGGTGTAAAGTTAAAATCTTCGGAGTTATAGAGCAATAATTGAAAAAAATAAGATTTGTCGGCGCCATTTTGTTTATAAAAAAAGTAGCACACTATCTGCGGACTTTGCATACCTATATTAATAATATATGGGATCTTATAATTCCATTCCAGCAATCAAATTGCTGGTAAATAACCTTTCTTTGTACTTTACTAAGAATACCAACGTATTATAACTATTTTTTTTCAAAATTTAAAGATTATGCAAAAAAAAAAGAAAAATTTATATTTTGTCGATAAAATATTAAATAAGCATCTCATCTTTATAATCTTTATAAGTTTGATCATTGTGTCATGATTATTTTGGTTATTATTGCGATCGTAAATTGTTAATTAACAATTGAACTGTTGCTAAAATATTCGTTTAATTTTCACCGGCTTCTGGAATTACAATCTATACCAAGAAAGCTTTGATGTCACTAAGTTATTTAATTATTGATTAATAATTACTTACCTAAAACTTTATTTGAAAATTAAAGTTTTTGTTAGGAAAACCCGCATTTTCCGAGGAAAATTTTCGTCGGAGCAAATCCTGAAAAACATATCTCTATGCAGAATTTAATTGCGGTGAATTTTTATTTGGGTGTTTTTGTTGTAAAGTTAAAATCTTCGGAGTTATAGAGAAATAATTGAAAAGAATACGATTTGTCGGCGCCATTTTGTTTATAAAAAAAGTAGCACACTATCTGCGGACTTTGCATACCTATATTATTAATATATAGGATCTTATAATTCGATTCCAGCAATAAAATTGCTGGTAAATAACTTTTCCATGAATTTTGCTAATTAGCCCAGAGTATATCTAAAACATTTTATGAAGAATAACTTTTTTTCGTAAAATTGGTAATAAAAAAGTTTTCCATGTGGTTCCTAGCTACGCAGACACACTGTATAAGAGCTTCTGTATAAGAATTTTCAAATTGCAACGCCATATTCGGATTCAGTATAGTCAAAAACAAAATAGAAACGTATTTGATCAAAGTAAAATGATGAAATTAACGATATTTTCAAAATTATTAATACACAAAAATTGTTATTGCTTAAACAATTAATAAACAATTAGCAGCCAAATCTGCGAGTAGAACTTTTTACTTTAACATGTATATAAACTAACAAAAAAAGTTATAGAAAAATATAAGCTTGTTTAAATTTTTCCGAAACAATGCATATTTTCGTTCTAATTGCACTCCCCTATATGTAGAGCCAACTCGTTCGATAATATGTAAATATTTTCCTAAAAAAAACAAACATGTATTTTTTTACCTTCGTTTAACTGAAACCGGTATTTCTTTTTCCACGTTTTTTCGTTTGCGGTATAACGTTTTTAATTTTGCCTTTCAAAATCGAATTAGGGAAAAGTTTTTCATAGCCGACTAAATCTAAAAGTAATCGCTTAGTTGCCTCCTAAGGTCCCACACAGAGAAGGGATTTGTAAGGTAAATACTATGTTTGTATCCACTTATTTTCTTTTTAGGAAATCAATGGGGTAATCCACGACCAGGAAAATGCTTATTTTAAACGGTTTGCTTCGTATTTTCGGTTACCGCTCTTCCGCGATTTTTCGCAGCATTTAACTTCAAAGTTACTTTCGACGAGCAAAAGAAGTGGTGCGTTTGAGTTTTTCTGTGTGTTTCCGTTTATTGATACAATTTTCGAAAGGCCTGCAAATATGTACCAGAAAACGAGAATTAGGCCAGAGTAACTGTAAAAGTGAACAAGTTTTTCAAATTATGCTGAAAAGCGTATTGATAGCCTGATAATTGTGATGTTATGTCCTGTAGCATTTAACATATAGGGTGGAAACCAGTTATGGAATAAAACTATTAAATAGCATAAAAAATTTCAATGTAAAACGAATAATGTTTAAATTGTTGCGGTGTTTTGTGGAATTTCCCGGCAAGTTCTATTTTTTTAAGCATATCCCACAAATACTCTATAGGGTTAAGCTCACGTGAACAAGCAAGCCACTCCAAACAAGGGATACCTTCTGCTTCAATGATGCCTCTAGTCACTCTAATGGGATGTAGAGGTCCATTATCGTGCATGAAAATTTAATTTTCTACTGTTGGACCTCTCCAGAGCCTAACTACAAATTATCAACATACCTGTGAACGGTTAAAGTTGATTGGATGAAAATTAAAGGAGTTTTTTTAGAGACGACAATTTCTCTCCAGAACATTACAATTCCCCTTTTATATTCGCGAACAGATCTGAGAGTTTTCGTTCTTGCTTGTCTTCCTCGACCTCTAAGTACACGATTTCGTGGGTCATCTGATTTTACTTCAATCCTGACTTTTTCTCAAAATAGCACATTTTGTCAATTCCCAATTATCCAGTTTTAATGGTGAGGACATCAATTTAGGCGATCAATCTTGTGCTGCCTGGATAATTCGAGAACATATAACTATCTGCTGATGTATACTTCTTGACACGAACTATTCTTCTTATCTTTTCAACTGAAACAGTTACACCTGTAGCTTCCAAAAGCTGCCTTTGGAGCTGCTGGTGAGAAACGGTTGAGTGTATTCCAGCTGATTGGACAATTAAACGATCGTGGCGAGCCGTCATTACCTTTTGGCGACTTTTCCTTGATTTATTTTTGAGCTTTCTAGTTCCTGTTACCTAGCATAGGTTTTGGACAAAACACCCTGTTACGCCTAACTCTGCAGCTATATCCCTCTGAGAACATTACATTCTCCACAAGACCAATATTCTTTCCTCGTTGTAAGTTCTATAACACCAAATCAGGCATATTTTCGTTTTTGGACGCAAAAGTTGATTTATTTATGTTCGTTCAATTTGCAACCCAAGCAATTAACCTATTGTGACCGTGCAACTTCGGCAAAGCGACACCTGGTTTCTACGCTCAGCAACATTATTCGCACTTTAAGGCCATAGTCCAAAAAAATAATAAGAAAAAAAAATAAGGTTCAGATTATGTTATTAAAACGTAAACAATTGTATGTAGTAAATAAAATTAGTTATTAAAATGCAGTACTGCAAGCAAAATACAATTAATTAAATTTACTTTTATATAAAAATTTCATATCATATCAATATTGTGGAGCAATATATAATTTTTCTTGTTCATTGACAGTAGATATGAAATATACGCCAATTTGATAATTTCAATTGTCAATGAATTATTTAAGAAAGTTACAATATTTCTCCGCTATTCTCGCACGATCGTTTCTCGTATTCTCTCCAATACACCAGGGAAATAAGGCAAAAATATACCATGTTCGGGACACTTGAGCAGCCAAGTTGCAAATGAGTTTTTTGGGTACTATATACCTAATACATTATAAATACAAAAATGCCCGTCACAGTTTGGACGAGGAATTTAGTTATTAACAAATAAGTGTCAAAAATGGGAGTTTTTTCGTTTAAGTCGCTACAGGTAAAAATAGGGTAATTAAATATTTTATTTACAATATTTTTCTTTTAGTAGATGAGCCAAGGTTTAAAACAGCGCTTTTTGAATTTTGCTTCGAGCATTTGTTGCTTCGGATATTGCAAAATAACACTAAAATTTAGAAAATTTAAAAAATTTCTATAACTTTTGCGAAAATGAATTTATGACTTTCATATTGCACAAAAAGTTGAGTCAAACAGTCCACACAATGCACAAAAAATTTTAAGACGATTCGTCAATTAGTTTAAATTTTATTCAATTTGTTTATCGCAATGTTATTGTTCAGAAAATAATAATGATATAGCAATTCTGTGAAAACAATACGAAGGTAGAATAGTCATGTTTTCAAAGCATTAAAAAAATCATTAAAAAGTCATTTTTATCACTCAGAAAATATTTTACTAAAATAGAGTCATTTTTGGCTTATAAACAATTTGAATAACTTTGTTAATATTGACTATAGGCTAAAACTACACTGGGATTTGAAAAACTGGTATGTTTTGCACAAATTTTCAAAGAAAAACTTCTCGCCTATGTTAATTAGGGTCAAAGCTAGCCACTTTTGTTTATTTAATTGACGGCTACTTTGTTTATAACAATTAAGCAACCTAACTTAAGCTATTTTGAAGTTGAAGATATATAGTTTATCTGTAAAAGTTTGAGTAATTTTTTAACTTCAACAGAGTGGTTAATACAGTTTTAAAAATGGCGTCCGAACGGAATTATTTCGTGGTCGGTGGAGGGGAAGTAATAAAATATGTGTACTCAAAAAATGAAACTGATCCTGCAAACATATGCTGCAATTAATATCGCCGGAGCTTGTTGATAGATTTTGATCATAATTTTTTTAATTTGTATGTACTCGTAGTCTTATAGAATACGCTATGTACACACATCCACACCTAAAAATACAAAATGTTAGGGGTAACTCCCCTTATCACTCAGGGATATGAAAAATAGATTACTACCGATTCTAAGACCTACGGAATATACGTATATAATTTCATAAAAATCGGTCAAGCGGTCTCGGAGGAGTATGGAAACTAACACTGTGACAGGAGAATTTTATAGATGTAAATATATAGATGGCTATTAACAAATAGGGGTTGGTGATAAAAGAGTGAAAATTAAGGGTTGTATGTATTTTTTAATTCTACACCATATAAAATTAAACTAGATAATTTTGTCCAAAAAAATGAAAAAAAAATGTGGGAAATATAACGTAAGGGTATAAAAAATAGATTAAAACCTCTTCTCCGTCCTATAAGATATACGTATAAAATTTCATTAAAATCGGCCAAGCGGTTTCGGAGTAGTATGATAACTAACACTGTTACAGGAGAATTTGATGTATATAGAAGTAACTGCGAACTAAATAATAAAAGTATCTAACTTTGAGCCTAATTAACCTAGGCAATTTTTTTTTGCAAAAGTTCGTGTAAAAATACCAGCTTTTGAAATCCTAAAGTAGATTCACTCTATAGCCAATATTAACAAAGCTCTTCAAATTGTTTTTAAGCCAAAAATGACTCTATTTTACTAAACTTTTTTCGGAGAGATTAAAACGACTTTTTAATGATTTTTTTCAAAATTTTGAGAACATAACTATTCTTCTTGCATGTGGTTTCCATAGAATTGCTATGTCATTATTATTTTCTAAACAATAACATTGCGAATAAAAGCTCTTTGCGATAAATAAATTGAATAAAATTTAAACTGACTAACGAATCGTCTTAAAATTTTTGTGCATTATATAGAATGTTTGACTCAACTTTTCGTGCAATATGAAAGTCTTAAGGCCATTTTCGCAAAAGTTACAGCACATTTTTTATTTTTGCAATTTTAGTCTTATATTGCAATTTACGAAGCAAAAAATGATCAGACCAAAATTCAAAAAGTGCCATTTTAAACCTTAGCTGATCTGCTAAAATACGAATACTCCAAAAATAATATATATATATATATATATATATATATATATATATATATATATATATATATATATTATATGTATTATATATATATATATATATATATATATATATATATATATATATATATATATATATATATATATATATATATATATATATATATATATATATATATATATATATATATATATATATAATTACCCTATTTTTACCTGTAGCGATTTAAACGAAAAAACTGCCATTTTTGACCTTTATTTGTTAATAACTAAGTTTCTCGTCCGAACTGTGACGGGCATTTTTGTATTTATAATGTATTAGGCATATAGTACCCAAAAAATCTATTTGCAACCTGGCTGCTCAAGTGTCCCGACAAAAACCTTATTTCTCTGGACTACAAGTACTTGCACACCGCGAATACCGTACCGAGCTGTACTATCTGATTGTCTTATCGATTTGTTTATTTTCAATAAAAACCTTTATTCTTCGCAACAATAACAAGTTTTTTCAAAAGAAATAAATGTTACTTTGAAATAAATGGTGATTCCATATAAGTTTGGGTGTGTGTATCAGTGGCGTGCGGTGACATTTTCGGAAGAGGAAGCGATTCAATAAGGGTTTAACAAATATTTTCTTACGAGGGTCGAGATCAAAACATATACCTACTTAATAGGTGTATACCTAATGTATTACCTGTTAACTTATATCGACTAAAAACAAGTACTACAAAACATTAGGCATAGTGTTTAACCCAGTCTGAGAGACATGCACACGCCTTGAGAATGAGATTCGGGTGATACAAATTCATTGAGGCAAGGAGGATTTACTCTTATAAGCGGGCGTCACTCCATCTCGCCCAATGCTTCATACACTTCCCCTCCGATAACACTCTGATGCGCTATATGGGCCATCTATCAGCAAAGTGCTTATTATGTGGGAGTCCTGGATACAAGAACGAAATCCTACCCCGACCAATGTAGGTTAGTGACTCTAGTGACTTAGTATATCGTATATCTAGTGACTTATCATTGATCTGTACTGCTTGCTCAGGGTCGAGTCCCTGCTCCAGGCTTGGTTTCTTTAAACTTAAAAAGAAGAGTTCTATTCAAAATTGTTTTTATATTCCGATTTCGAATCACATTCCATAACACACAACTTTCAACAATATGACACTTATTTACTTATACTTGAGTCCTATTTTCTTATCAACCAATGCAATTTTTTTGTCGATAACATCGTCGTAAAATTTTGGATTTTCTGATAATTGTTTAATAAATGCACTCTTTTCAATGGATAATAGGGCTAACTTGGAAAGTCTGTCTTCATTTGTAAAATTTATTGTAAAACTTTTGATGCGTTTTAATACTGAAAAACTTCGTTCAACTGATGCACTTGTAGCTGGGATAGTTAGTACCTACTACTTAATTCACACAACTTGCCCACTTCACACAGAGACTGATTTAAACCAGTAGTATTCAAAAAATTCAACCGATTCCTAAGTATTTCTTTATCACTAATTTCAGGTGTTTTATAAATGACATTTAACTGAGAATGCAAAGCTAGATTATCAAAAAAAATCATAATTTAATCGTACTGAATTAAATAGGTACATACCTCTGTGGGAGATTTTAATGAATTATAATTAGACATTAAAATTACATAATTCTACATATTTTATTTCTTTAAAAATTTCAAAGTGATAATTCATTTGTTGTAGAATATTATCAAAAATTTCGATGTATAATCGTCGATAGGTCTCTCTTTCGCCGACAATATCAATCATCATTATTTTTCTTTTAGGTTCGAAGCCCATATTTTCAGCTTTATCCCAAATATTTTTAAACAGCTCATTTTTTTAATCATCATAAGTCATCAAATTGTCTTATACAAAATGCAATGTCACTTGACTTCGTCTGTAAAATGTCGTAGGTACTATAAAATATCAGTAAAACGAAAAATCTCAAAATGTCAAATAAAATATTAGTAAAAATATTAAGCAAAAAATTGAAATCGAGCCATTTGTACCTAAATACCTACTACCCCTTATAGCAGCAGTAACAGACTCCACATCTCGTTTTCGAATCGGAAGCGGTCGGACGAGCGCTTCCAGGCGTATCAAAATTCGCGTGAAAGGAACATGACTAGCGAGTGAGGTTATTAAACCCTGACCAATTTTTGAACGGGACAAATGCATGACAAGCAGCGATTTTGAGATGCGCTTCCGTCAGGACCGGACTGAATCGTTGAATTGTGTGCTTATTTGAGACCGTTCGTATGCGGTCAAATTTTAATAATGTTTCAATGCCTATTAGTTACATAATAGATTACTTAGATTAGGGAAACACTGTTGATAATTAAATACTAATTAATAATATATGTATTTTCTTATACGGAAGTATAGGGAAGCCGTGCTTCCCCGCTTCCATGGACCGCACGCCTCTGGTGTGTATATTATGTAGGGTGTTTTTTTTAAATAATACAGGGAGACATTTTGAGTAGGTATGTATAATTTTCATCTACAAAATAAATATACAACCCAATATATGATACTTTACAAACTTGACGTATGTATATCGCTAATTAAAAAAATGCCACTATTTAAAGTGTGATAAGTTAATTTGTGATATGTATATAATGAAATTAATAAATTTATCAATAATAATTTGAATATTTCACCTTATGTTTTTATAATAGGCTCTATATACAGGGTGAGTCATGAGGAACTGTACATACTCCTACCTCGTATAGAGTCCCCTATGGGGAATAACAAATGACCATTAAAAAGTGTCTGCTCCCATTGTTTAATAATATACAGGGCGAGTTTCGCATTTTGACTGAAATTTGTATTCGTCATAATTTTTGAACGGTCAGATCGATGTGTCTCTTTTTTTGGTCAATCGTTACACTATTGCCACCTAATCAACTGATTTATTCAAACTAGAAAAAAATCAGGTCCGGCTTTAAAAAAATTAGTTCGTTTGGGTCTTAGAAAAAATTTCACCCTGTATAAGCTTTTTGAAAACTCTAATATGAATTTTACAAATTAGACAAATAGGCAATTCAAATAACATATTTATTTTTTTCCGCACACGATTGCTTAATTTTTTATAAAAAAATCAAATTTGATTATGAATTAAAAGTTTGGTAAAGTGAACCATAGATTTAACAAAATTAACTTTTATTACCAAGATTAATTTTTTTAACAAATATTTAATTTATGTTACCACCAATCAACTGATTTATTCGAACAAGAAAAAAATCAGGCCCGGATTTAAAAAAATAAGTTCGTTTTGGTCTTAGAAAAAATTTCACCCTGTATACGCTTTTTGAAAACTCTGATATGATTTTTACAAATTAGACAAATAGGCAATTAAAATGGCATATTTATTTTTTTTTTCCCACACGATTACTTAATTTTTTATAAAAAAAAAAATCAAATTTGACTATGAATAATTAAAAGTTTGGTAAAGTGAACCATAGATTTAAAAAAAATAACTTTTATTAAAAAAATGAATTTTTTTTTGACAAATATTTAATTTATGTTATCACCCAATCAACTGATTTATTTAAACTAGAAAAAATCAGGCCCGGATTTAAAAAATTAGTTTGTTTGGGTCTTAGAAAAAATTTCACCTTGTATACGTTTTTTGAAAACTCTAATATGAATTTTACAAATAAGAAAAATAGGCAATTAAAATAGCATATTTATTTTTTCCCCACACGATTACTTATTTTTTTATTAAAAAATCAAATTTGACTATGCATAAAAAGTTTGGCAAAGTTTTTTCATAGATTTAAAAAAATTAACTTTTTTTACAAAAATTAATTTACAAAAACAACGTTTTTCTTAAAATTAAAAGTTTTACCATTTTTTTTTTATAACACGTCTAGATCTAAAACTTCCCATAACACTTCTTTTGGACTCTATAGTTTAACATAGACGTGATCAAATTGATAAATTTTAAATTTTTCCACCTAATTTTTGCGATTTACAAGTTTGCAACTTTTAAAAGAAGAAGAGAAAGTCTACAACAATTTTCATAGTCTTCACAATGGTAAGAGGTATGTGCTGTAAAAATTTCAGAAAAAAAATATTAAAATGGAACAGAGTTGTAGCGAGTTAAACCGTGAGTTAATTTTTTTTTTTTCATTTTTGGTTAAAATTCCGATCTTGATAAATTTGATTTTTTAATAAAAAATTAAGTAATCGTGTGGGGAAAAATAAATATGCCATTTTAATTGCCTATTTGTCTTATTTGTAAAATTCATATTAGAGTTTTCAAAAAGCGTATACAGGGTGAAATTTTTTCTAAGACCAAAACGAACTAATTTTTTAAATCCGGACCTGATTTTTCTCTAGTTTGAATAAATCAGTTGATTGGATGGTAACATAAATTACTTATTTGTGCAAGAAAAATTAATTTTTGTAATAAAAGTTATTTTTTTTTAAATCTATGGTTCGCTTTAGCAAACTTTTAATTCATAGTGAAATTTGATTTTTTTATAAAAAATTAAGTAATCGTGTGCGGAAAAAAATAAATATGCCATTTTAATTGCCTATTTGTCTAATTTGTAAAATTCATATTAGAGTTTTCAAAAAGCATATACAGGGTGAAATTTTTTCTAAGACACAAACGAACTAACTTTTTTAAAGCCGGACCTGATTTTTTTCTAGTTTGAATAAATAAGTTAATTAGGTGGTAATAGTGTAACGATTGGCCAAAATAAGAGACACATCGATCTGACCGTTCAAAAATTATGACGAATACAAATTTCTGTCAAAATGCGAAACTCGCCCTGTATATTATTAAACAATGGGAGCAGACACTTTTTAATGGTAATTTGTTATTCCCCATAGGAGCCTCTATACGAGGTAGGAGTATGTACAGTTCTTCATGACACCCTGTATACTGTTTTAAAATTAGGTTGCTTCTAACAACATAAAAATATACAAGGAGTTTTATTTAAAATAAAGATGCTGGACTATGCGTGAATCACCCTGTATATTTAAAATGCTTAATGGCGTAGGCGCAAAATTTCGCGCTAATGTTTTTCAAATACATTCATTTGTTCAAATCCTAAAAAAAACTGATAAGTATTTTTGAAAAATTTAAACGCAGAATTAAAGATTGCATTAGTACCGAGGGCCAAAAGTCCCTGAAAAACTCTATGTTTATTTTAATAAGTTACAGGGGTGAAAAAAAAATAGATAATTTAGTGTGATTTTTAGGGTCAAATATCTAATTCAAAAGAAAGTTTTTAGTTATTCTAAGGGAATTTCGGCCCTCGGCAGTAATGTAACCACCTTTCAGCCTACACGTTTAAATTTTTCTAAAATACTTATTAGTTTTCTCAGGATTCGAAAAAAAATGAATGGATTTAAAACACATTGTCGCGAAATTTTGCTGCAAGAAATAATAAGAGATATTTAAAGAGCTTACCTCAAAATTGAGTGGTAACTTATGATTGAGCTACCTGAAAAAAAAGAAACTGTTTTATTACTTTCATACGCGTCATAAATAAGCCTATCTAAAATATTATTGATTGCACCTGTTAGTTCAAATATTATTTTTCTACACAACAACGTTAAGTAAAAGAACAATATTTCTTTTTTTTTAACCCGTTGTAACCTGTTTCTACAACAAATTAATTAATATATTTTTCTGTATTTTACTAAAGT
This sequence comes from Diabrotica virgifera virgifera, assembly GCF_917563875.1. Lineage (NCBI taxonomy): Eukaryota > Metazoa > Arthropoda > Insecta > Coleoptera > Chrysomelidae > Diabrotica > Diabrotica virgifera. The sequence continues at coordinate 25,196,691 of NC_065447.1, read as the reverse complement.
TTGTAAGCTTCTTGAAAGTTTCTAAATCTGTTTTTGATCGATCCTAACGATAAAGTTTATTTAATGTCTAATCCAAAAGGTGGCATTCATTCAATATGATTCGGAAACAACTGAAATTGAAATGTAATGTTGTATAAATTACTTTGCTCTGGAGACTTTCGATTTTGGATTATTAGGAAATTTATGAACAATTTTATTATTGAAATCCGTAATATACCACCAGAACAGTTACAAACCCCAATCTCAGAGGTAATTTTTAACCCTGAGCTGATGCTACTCAACTTCCAAAATATTAGTATTCAAAAAGCTTGTTAAATTATTTTAAATATTAAAATATTTGAGAATATAAAAAATTAAATTAATTTACTTAATAGAATTATGAGAGATAACTGACTCGGTGCATTACGTTTACCTTGAAGGTTATAACCACCCGTGAAAACTTAGAGTTGGGGGCTCACTAGGGTCACAGGATACCAGCACTACGACCATTGATAATATTTTCGTAAATTTTTCTAATTTTTCTGTTATTTGTGTATCAAATATATGTATATTTTTAATCAAATATATTGAGTTTTAGATAAAAATATGTACAAATACAGTTTTTGATATATTTTTTTGTAATATTTTGACTAAAATGATGAATTTGGATTAAATGATCTAAGTAAATAAATATTTTTTATTCAGTTGAAAGATTTTGTCCAATTTTAAATGTTACTATTTTTGTTGTTAGTTTGTGTGTCGTAACCTTTAAAGAAAATAAAGTACTTACTTATTGATTTAATTATTAATTCATAACATAAAAACAAAATAAGAGACAATTTAACTAAAAATGATTTTATTAACGTTTCGGATGGCGTTTTCAAAATACAAAATAATAATCAATTAGTAAATTACTTTTAATGGGAAATAAATTATTTCCCATTAAAAGTAATTTATTATAAAAATGTCACAAGAAAATAGCTTCAGAACAACAATAATAAATTAAACAAAATTGTTGTTGCTTAGTAAAGAATTCTTCCAATAATTTAATTTAATCTGACTCACTTATAAAATGATATTGCCAATATTTATGAGTTGCGTTCTTGGAACGACTTTACTGAAAGATAGTTCATTCGATTACATGTAATCAACCCCAACTCAAGAATTTCCATCACAAAAAAATCATAGCATGTGATATGTCTTTAAAAAGACAGCCACATGCAAAGGTGACAGGAAAATTCTCGCGTTAGAGATTCCATAATAAATCACGAGGGAAAACCAGGAAAAACCTCGCGATACTATCCCAAAATCGTGAGTATTAGGTCTTACTTTTGTTTACTCTTAAAACTAATACCAAATTCTGAAAATTCAGAGGAACGCCACTCACAAATATTGGCAATATCATTTTAAACTCTTCTACTTCAAAATATATAATATACAGGGTGAGGCAGATAAAGGGCCCATTAGAAATATCTTGTGAACTAAATGTAAAAAAATCATGAAAATTGGAATACAGGGGTTTTGAGGTGTGAACTATTTCATGAAAATATTTTGGTCTCCTTGCTACTTCCGGTTATACCGGAAGTTGATTGTAACTTCGTTTTTTTTAATGGGACACCCTGTATATTTTTACATTTTTGGATTCTCCTCGATTTATTCTTTCTTCAAATATAAGGTTTTGTAATATTATACAGGATAGGTTAAAAGATAACTAGGTTTTCTTATTAATTTCGTAGCAACATTCACGCCTGTAGGATTGTAGTAGTTTGACATAATAAACTGTATTTATGTTCAAATGATGTTTAGTATAGTCTACTGTTGTTAGGAATTATTGGTATAGTTAAATTTTTTATTTTAGTATAAAGAGTTGGTCGAAACTCGGAATAAGTATTTTCTGCGTTTTCTTAAATGAAACACCCTGTATTTTAGTATCGTAATAAAATGTTATTTTATGGTACTTTTTAATTTCTTAAGCACTCCCTATACCAAACTGCTTTAAATTGTGAGTTATTGGTAATTCAATCCAAACATTAATTGCAACACAAAATACGTGAAATTGTATTAGGTTGGCCGTGAAAATATTCAATCACAAATATTTTTTTGGAAATAAATACATAAATACATATTAATCTAGACTGATACTTAAAATTGCCAATAATGGTTGAGCTATTAAAATTCCATGGAAGTTAAGATTGTTGGTGCGATTAACAATTAAGCACAAATTAAAGCAGTTAGTTATTTATAGGGAATGCTTAAAAAGTAAAAAAGTACCATGAAATATCATCTCATTACAATACTAAAATATAGGGTGTTCCATTTAAGAAAACTCAGAAAATACTCATTCCGAGTTTCAACCCATCATCATTCAACCTGAGTATACTAAAATTAAAAATTTAGCTATACTAATAATTGTTAATAATAGTAGACTATATTAAAAATCATTTGAACAGAATAGAGTTTACTATGTCAAACTACTACAATCCTACAGGGTGTGAATATTGCTACGAAATTAATAAGAAAACGTAATTATCTTTTAACCTACCCTGTATAATGTTACAAATACTTTAGGAAAGAAGAAATCGAGTATTATCCAAAAATATGAAAATATTCAGGGTGTCCCATTTAAAAAAACCAAGTTATAAGCAACTTCCGGTATAACCTGAAGTACCACATAGATGAAAATATTTTCATTAAATAGATCAGTCTTCAAAACCCTATTATTCCAATTTTCATAATTCAGCTGCCTTTAGTTCTCAAGATATTTCTAATAGGCCCTTTATCTGCCTCACCCTATATATATATCTGAATTGCCCATACAAATGAGTCAGATTAAATTAAATTATTAGAAGAATTTTTTACTAAGCCACAACATTTTTGTTTAATTTATTAATATTTTGTATTTAGACAACAACATCCGATGTGGACGTCGAAACGTTAAATCGAATAAAATCATTTTTTATTTAAATTGTGGCTTATTTTCCATTTAGAATAGTTCATTACAAAAATGCCACAAGGAATAGCTTCAGAGCAACAATAAAAACAAAAATAATATAAAACTAGCAGATACACTTGGTATATAAAAATTTATTTCCTATGAATAATTTGTAAAATTTCGTGTTTATTTTGTATCCATTTGTGATTACATTACAATACAAACGTATCATTTATGTCATACCGATATCCGTTTATATTTAATCTTATACAGTTTTGTGAAATAATGGCTTATCATGTAATCTGAAAGTTAAAAAGGATGATAACTGTACCTACACAATCTTAAATAACTGCTTTGTAACATAAAAATAATCAATTTTGTGGGTATAAATAGATAACAAGTCTTTCTCGTGTTGGCGATCTTAAAAAAATCAATCGAAGGAGTTTAAACATCAAAATAGATTTTAGCCTTAACCTTTAGTAATGATTCTTTCCCAAAATAAATAAAAGGAAAAACAGCGAGGTGGGCGTGGTACCTTAGCAATAATAGACAGTAAACAGCACGATATAGCCAACAATAGATTTATACACTAAGAAAACAAACTGTGAACTACATCGTATTAGCTCTACTTTCCTGACCGATTAATTTTCTGTATTTTATTTGCAACGTTAAAATTATGTAGCTGCATTTTGATACACGTCGCTCTTATGATACAGTAAGACAAGATGTGACATTGCGCAGGTGGGTCGGACTACGTGACGTCACTCTGTTAGTAGATTCAGTGTTGTTGTATAGTAAACGGTGTTTGTTTTTCTGTCCGAAATGAATTTTAATTAATAGTGTTCTGATGTCGATCATCAATCACAAGATTTAGATACGAATATTATTTTTTTAGTTGACCAAAAAGACAAAAAATTGCGATGTGTGTGGAAACAGTTATGTAGACGGAAATGTCTATGTGGAAATCTTAACGTAAATAACGCTCGTATGTGGTCAACACATTTTAACAGTGACGATTATGAAGGCATTTTGGATATTCTCCTAAAAAATTTCGATACTGATGTTTTGCAGAATTGCGTGGATGTTAATTAAACACCGAAGTACTTCTAGTCAGTTTTATTTTAAAAGAAAACTCAATAATTCTACAAATAACTTAAACATCAAAATCAACATTTATTTTTCTTTTTTTGACACATGTTTTACTTCTAGTTGACATCTGACACTTATATAACATTGTTTCCAACTACATCATACAATAACAAAAATCCCCTAGATTTGCCGTTGCTTATTTTTACTGGGTATTCAACACCCCCCCTCAACGGTAAATCTCCTAGATCTAAATTAATTTTTTTTATTCTAAACCTAGCAACTCTCTAAATTTTTTAAACAGAGTTAAACCTAATGGTTTTGTACATATGTCAGCCTGTTGGTCACTTGTATTAAGATATTTTAATACAACAATATTTTCCTTAATTTTATCTCGTACAAAATGAAATCTAATATCAACATGTTTTAGTCTTTTATGAAATTCCGGATTTCTACTAACCCTTATAGCGCTTTGATTGTCTGCATGAATTAGAACCGCTACATAATCAGGTTTTATTTTTAAATCATACATTAAGTATCTTAGCCAACATGCTTCACTCACACATACACTTAGTGCAACATATTCAGCTTCAGTAGAGGACAAACTGACTGTAGACTGTTTCCGTGATGCCCATGACACCGTGCAATTAAAAACTTTGAATACATATCCTGATGTAGATTTTCTATCAGTACGGTCACCTGCCCAATCTGAATCTGAGTACCCTACTATCAAATTTTCCTGTTTATATTTATGTTTATAGTATATCAAACTCATAGTAACTGTGCTTTGAATATATCTCAATACTCTTTTTATTGCTACCCACAAATCGTTACTTGCACATGTTTGATACCTGCTTAATATACCTATAGCTATACACAAATCTGGTCTTGAGCATAACATTGCATACATCAAACATCCTATAGCAACTCTACATTTCTTTTCTATCTCTATGCTCTCAGATTTTTCTCGTTTGAGAAAATCGTGGTGAAAATTATTATCCATTGGTGTTGTTGATGGTTTGCAGCTTGACATGTCAAATTTCTTCAAAACATTTTTTAAGTAAACAGTTTGATTAATTTTTATTTTGCCTTCAGACAAATTTTGAGTTATGCACATACCCAAAAAATGTTTTATTTGACCTAAGTCGTTCATTTTGAAGTTTTTGTTTAAAATGTATTTTATTTTCTCAACTTCTTGATCATTTGTACCTGCCAACAGCAAATCATCAACATACAGCAAAATGTATATCCTACCTTTTTCATTTACTTTAATATAAAGACAATATTCATATTCAGATCTTGAAAAACTCAAATTTTGCATCAAATTATGAAATTTGTCATTCCAATTTTTAGGTGAACTTTTCAAACCATATAAGGATTTTCTTAATTTGCAAATAGTGCCCTCTTTTTCTTTAAATCCCTTTGGGAGTGAAATAAAAACATTTTCTTTAATATCCCCATTTAGAAATGCACTACAAACATCTACTTGATGAATTTTCATATCAAAAGTATTACACATGGCTAAGAAAATCCTTATTGATGGTAATTTTGCTACTGGACTATAAATATCATTAAAACACATACCAATTTGTTGAAAACCTCTAGCTACCAAACGAGCTTTATATTTCACTACTTTACCATTTTCATTTTTCTTTTTCTTGAACACCCACTTGCACTCAATGACTTTTTGACCATCACTACTTTGCACAAACTCCCATGTTTCATTTTCTAGCAACGCATTTATTTCTGATTGCATAGCTTTCTTCCAATTTTTACACTCACTACTGGCCACTGCATCATCATACGTCTGGGGTTCTTCATCATCACTAAAAGTCAACAAACTCATTTCGTCATCATCCAGAACATAATCATCATATCTTGAGGGTCTTTTTATATGTCTTCTCAGGTCATATCCATGCTCCTGCTCTATTTCATTCACATCTTCAATACTGCTATCAGTTTCGAGGTCACTCTCACTGCTTTCTTCTCTATTATTTTGAGGTTCTTCTGCTTCACTGTCATCTTCTTCTGACTTTATCTCCTCACATATCATCTGTATGTTTTTATTCATGTCTGTCTCCCCATTTTTTATTTCTATGGTTTTCTCGGGCAAAAATATGACATCTCGATGAATTTCAACTTTATTTTTGTCTGGGACAAATATTTTGTAACCTTTTACATCCTCACTGTAGCCAATAAAGAAACCAAACATATTTTTTGCATCCCATTTTAATCTCTTCTCTTTTGGGACATGCACTGATACTCTAGAACCAAAACTCTTGAGTGTAGAAATATTATTGACTTTCTTTTTGTACCATAATTCATAAGGTGTCACATTTTTTATGCTACTAGGGCCTGTTCGGTTTAAAACATACACTGCTGTATGTATGGCCTCTGCCCACAAGTTTTTATTCAACTTTTGCCCTTGTATCATAGTTCGGGCTGATTCAACTAGGGTTCTATTTTCCCTCTCAGCCCTACCGTTCTGCTGAGGCGTATACACTACTGATCTCTGATGTTTTATGCCTTGATAGTCAAGCATCTCCTTTATTTCTTGGTTCATAAACTCTAAACCGTTATCTGATCGTAAAGTTTTCATCTTGTAGCCTGTCTCTCTCTCGGCTAATGATATAAAATTTTTAAGGTGTTTCTTAACTTCTGATTTATTTTTCATGAAATACGCGTACCTATAATTTGTATAGTCATCCTTTAACAACAGGAAATACCTATTTCCCCCTAAAGACTCTTCTTCCATAGGGCCACATACGTCTGTATGCACTAATTGTAATGGCTCACTTGCTCTTGATTCACTTAACTTGAATGGTATTCTGTGTTGTTTACCTGTTAAACACTGTTCACACACGAATTTTTCGTCTATAAAATCAATGTTATTTTGCCTTAAAAAGTTTCTCACATATGTAGTATTTTGATGTGCTAGTCTGCAGTGCCAAACTCTCAAACTTTCTGTTGTTTTTGCAGAATTACACTCTGATAAAAATACATCTACTAAACAGCTGTTTTCTTGAACTTGACCGTCAGACAAGTTTTCGTTAGGGGTGCGTTCCGAAATTAAAATATTTGCAAAGGTTTCAGTGTTTTGTTCTTGTGAGAATAACATTTTGTATAATTTGTTATCCCGTGTTGCCAATGCTCTTATTTCTCCTTTGTCATTATAAAATTCACATTTTTCATTGTTTGAAAACATCTTATAACCTTTATCTAAGGCACATCCAGCTGAGAATAAATTAAATTTTAAATCTGGCACAAATAATACATCTGACAGGGTTGACTTTATAAATTTCTTACCATTAAATGCCCATAGAGTTATTTTTCCAATACCTTTAACTGGTAATTTTTCTCCATTTCCGACTTTTACTTGTTTTTTATAGCTTATCTCTATCAATTCTTCAAACAGATCTTGATTCCAGCACATATGTTCGCTAGCTCCTGTGTCCAAGCACCATTCATTTTTATTTTTCTTACTCCCAGTATATACCATGAATGCATTACTGTCAATTTTATTTTCTTCTCTGCTTGTCTGTTGTTTTTCATTTTTATTTTTATTAAACCAACACTCTTGTAAGTTGTGTCCTCGTCTTTTACATTGACTGCATACTTTTATGTCTTTCTGGCTATTATTATCTCTCTCTTTCTTCTTGAAAAAGCAATTTTTCGCAATATGGCCACCTCTGCCACAAAAATGGCACTTTAACCTGGTTTTCTTTTGCCCTTTAAATTCTCTGCTTGTATCACTTTTCATCGCCAATGCTGTGCTGCCCTGTGCTGACTTACTTCTTTCTTCTTCGATAAGTAGTCTTGATGTAAGTTCATCTAGGGTTTGTTTATCAGATGGTACGGATTCCCATGCGGACCGAAAATGCTTATATTCCTCTGGCAATGCCATAAGTATTTTTGTCATGATCATTTTATCGGACAGCTCTTCACCAGCTTGCTTTAGCTTATTTTTTATCTCTTCAAGCTGTGATATGAATGAGGCAACATTTTTACCTGATGAAAACTCCAAGAGAAAAAACTTTTGTTGCATTAAATGAATGCTCACCTCTGACTCTTTGTCGTAGACAGACTTCAACTTTGTCCACATATCTTTCGAGGTCTCACAGGATAAAATGTGTGTCATAGGGCCTTGCTCTATTCTGGTTACTATAAATTCTTGTGCTTTTGAATCACCAGCATCCCATTTCTTTTGGTCATCTCCAGTAGTGCTCGGTCTCACAGACTTTCCTATTACTATGTCATAATAACCACGGCTTTTTAGCACTACCCTTGTTTGAAATTTCCAGGCTACCCAGTTGTCACCACCACTAAGTTTCAACGCAGCCGATGAATTTTCCATTTTTCGGATTTATGTTTTTCTTTTTTTATGTATATATACTCGAGCTTCTTTTTCACCTTTTTTTCAGCTTTTCTTTTTTATTTTCGTTGGCCGCGGCAAACTACCGACACAGGCTCTTCAACACTGACTTTTTTTACTGGCGAAATACTCACGAAAACAAGTGATCTGGGCCATAACCTGATGTTTTGCAGAATTGCGTGGATGTTAATTAAACACCGAAGTACTTCTAGTCAGTTTTATTTTAAAAGAAAACTCAATAATTCTACAAATAACTTAAACATCAAAATCAACATTTATTTTTCTTTTTTTGACACATGTTTTACTTCTAGTTGACATCTGACACTTATATAACATTGTTTCCAACTACATCATACAATAACAAAAATCCCCTAGATTTGCCTTTGCTTATTTTTACTGGGTATTCAACAGATACTTTAAAAAATCACAAAATTTAGCCAAAACAAGAAAGGACAAACTGTATTTTGGTATAGACAAATGCGATGCAAAAAAAACAAAGTAAAAAAGTTGTGCAAACTATTTTATACCCAGATGTATTAGAAATTTTTTTTTGGCACAATTAGGATAAAATTAGGAATTAATGATCACCCAAATGCTTTTGAATTTATATACCGACTGCATTCTTATGTTGAATGAAAGATCATTGTCCAGTTTTGGAAATGAAAGTGATATGCCTGGATTCTGCACTTAAGAGGACGAAAAAGTAATTTAGTGGTATACTTTGAATTTTCGCAAACACAAACTGACACGCAAATTCTATCTAGACTCCTCTGTTGGAATTTTTCGTCAAAGAATTTTAAAATTATCTATTTTGAAAATTTAATATAAGTAATATAAAATAAAATTAAGAAAATAGAGTTTATCCAAGTATAAAAAGGTATATTATATTTTTTATGATTTCAGTCGTTTTTAGGATAAAATATATTATATTTTGTACTTATTTAGGCGACGTGCTCCTTTTACAATTGTTCGAAATAAGGGCAGTCCCTGGTCCTTTGCTCTTATATTTATTACAACCCAAAAATCAGGAAAAGGTCGTCGTCGTATTTGACACCACTTCGGGAATTTGGAAGGTTGTAAAAGGAGACGTTTCGATAGACCCTTGAATTTTAACACGGAAATACTGTAAACGAAAAGAGAAATAAAGCGAGCCACGTATTTTGGATATTGTAGCTTAGTGAAAATCCTTGTTTTCGGAATAGAGGATCTCAATAAGTACAACAGAATCAACAAAACTTACTTATTAAAAAAAAATCGATTGACTAGTCAATACACATTTTAAAAAAAATGGAAATTTGTTTTTTTTTAAAAGACCGACGTTTATTTTTTGGAGTTTGGATCAGTTTCGGACCAGTTTCGGACCAGTTTCGGGCTACGTTTAGAATCTTTGTATTTACTCTCAGGTGCTCCACATTCTGTATTTCCCCCACATTCACACAGAGCGTCGCTATCTGTTTTTATACCCCATTTAATGAAGTTCTGTTTTACAGGAGCAACGCTGGTGCGTATACGGTTAAGGGTTGTAGTCCAGAGAAATAAGGTTTTTCTTGTGACACATCCCCCTCTAGGCCGAAACTAAATTTTTTGAGTAGTATGGACATCTATATTAATAACCTTTATGTTTCCTGTAGCCGATTTTGATGATATATAGTTATAAACAAATGAAGATCAAAAAACGGTAAATTTTCGCTTTTTTCGTCTATAACCAAAAAGTTAAGCATTTTAAACAAATTTTAGAGTAAGAAACTCATTAATCGTCTAAAAAATTTTAATATGGCGTTCGCTGAATATGTCTATCCTTATTGGTTGCTTAGAAAATTGCAAAATAGATCATATATTTTGAGGTTTTATAAATATTCATAACTTATGTAAAAATTAACTTAAAACCTCCTTATTACACGAATTGCTGAGACTTCTGCTGCTTAAATTATATTTTGAATTGCGAAGCAATTTGTCAAATAGTTTTAAAATTATATAATTTGTTTATCCCAAATTCATTTTTTTGCAACAATAAGGCAGAAAATTATGAGGTTACAGGAAGACTTCTGGCAGTTTATGGAAGAAGAACATTTTTTATACTATTGACTTAATTAAATAAAAAATGACAAAAAGCAATTTTAAACAGTGTAAAATTATTTTGCAAAATCACGTCGATTTTTTGCTTACTTATAAACAATTAGAATAACTTTTTAACCGTTACCCGCAGAAAAATTATTTTTTCATATTTGGAAAGACTTTTTTTTATACACATTTAGAAAGAAAAACAATTGTTTTAGGACAATTAGGGACGAAGTTAGCCTCCCCTTTTTTATTTCACATGTTTCTGCAAAATAATTTTGCAGTATTTAGAATTATTTTTTGTTTCTTTTTTTAATTAAATTAATAGTATAAATCTTCTTCTTTCGTAAACTATCCAAAGTATTAGTGTACCTTCATCATTTTCTGACTTATAGCGTTGCAAAAAAATTAATTTGGGATAAACAAATTAAATACCTTTTAAACTGTTTGACCAATTGCTTTGAAATTTAGGGTATAATTTAAGCACCAGAAGTCATAGCACTCCGCTTCGTGTAGTAAGAACGTTCTAAGTTAATTTTTACATAAGCTATGGATATTTATAAAAACTCAAAATTTATGATTTATTTTGCAATTTTCTACGCAACCAATAAGGATAGACATATTCAGCGCACGCCATATTGACGTTTTTTATACGATTTATGAGTTTCTCACTTTTAAATTTGTTTAAAATACTTCACTTTTTGGTTATAGGCGAAAAAAGCGAAAATGTTCAGTTTTTTGATCTTCATTTTTTTATAAATATGTGTATCATCAAAATCGGCTGCAGGAAACATATCGTCGTATCCCTGCGAAAAGTCACTAACTGACATTTTGTGTGAAATTTACTTAACTACATCTAGTGGTCTACTGTGGGCAGTTTGTTCATCTGTAGAAGTCACTAACTGCAAAACTGAACGGAACATAGTAATTTAAAATTGGTATTAATCATTATATGACATGTAACAAAAATATAAAACTGGTAAAATTCACTAACGGAGTTAATGACTTTTTCCAATAAGATCAATGTTTTATAATATAATATATTATAGGGAATATTGTATGTTAAAAAATCACTAATGGCAGTTAGTGACTTTTGCTACAATAGTGTTCTCTACAAAACGATAAAACCAAAGTCGCTGATATTGACTTTGTCATAGAACATATTAATATGTTTCCTTCAATGGAGTCGCACTACTGTAGGAAAAGTACAAAAAGACACTACTTGGACTCCAAGTTATCTATTCGCAAAATGTACTCACTCTATACTATATTATGTGAAGAAAAAAATAAAGTTCCAGTGGGGCATTCAGTATACCGAAACGTTTTTTGTGAATCGTACAATTTGCCATTTTTTGTACCAAAGAAAGACCAGCGCCCAGCGCCCTTTGTGTAATAAAGTTTCTGAGGCAAAATTAGCAGGAGAACTAACAGAAGAGCTGGAACAGCACTTTAATGAGCATATTCAATGAAAAGAAGCATCCTCTGAGGCAAAAACCAATGACAAAATTAGGTCACAAGAAGATGCTACATTTATGTCAGCAACATTTGCAAGCTGTTCTTCAGATACCCTCAGGAAATGTATCTTTATTATATTACAGCCGTAAACTGTGTGTTTACAATTTATGCATTTACAATGTATGCAGTTATAAAGTTTAGATATGGGTACACTGGACCTTACGTCAAACTCATTGTAAGTGGGAAAATGTCGTCAACCCTATGTTACCGAAATTAGGAAAGCATATCAGCACCCTATTCCGATCAGTTCATTAAAAAAAAGGATTTGTTACAACTTTGCAAGAAAGAAGTAATACCTCAGGAACTGCATGCCTGGTATGCTTCCTTACCAACAGCGAATGTACCGGATTTAACACAGGAACCAGCCGTTGATGAAGAAGCCTTCTCAGAATAACAACTCATTTTAACTTGTTATAGCTATAATAAATATAATAATAATATTGTCTTTATTTTTAGTAATCATTACTAGCATATGAGCTCTGTTTAATATTTGGAAAAAATCACTAACTGCTTTTTTTGCCAAAAATCAGACGTATTACTAACTACTCTCGGATTATACATAACACTCATTATTCACTTATTGCAGCGTCACTAGAAACAATAAATATGGAAATTTAAATTATTACTTCAAATTAATGTATCTCGAAAACAGTAAAATGTCAGATAGTGACTTTTCGCAGGAATCCGACGATATAGGTTATTAATATAGATGTCCATACTACTCAAAAATTTGGTTTCCGCCTGGAGGGGATTTTGTCACCAACAGGATATTATTTTCCCTTATTTCTCTGAATTATTGAGTGTCTGCCAGGTCCTCCAGTCCAGGTTTATTCCATTAGGTCGTTCTGGATGTAGGGGGGACAGTTTGGGTGGTTTGACGCTGTCTCTCATAAACATTTTCCTTGATTTAAGACGGCTGGTTCTTGACGGTTTGTCATGCTTGCACAATTGGTGCCTTTCATCGAAAGTTTGCCTGAACTTCTCCAGATATTGCGATGCGCATCTACAGTCTTCTCGTGATGCGAATTCACATGCCCGATACAGTTGGATTAGAGGGGTAGGATTCATAGAGCCGGTAGTTATTCTACATGTTTCATTTAATGTAGTGGTGACTTTTTGGTCCTATCAAGATCTATCCCACATATTACCCTGCTGAAAAACACAAGGCCCTTGCTGCAGACTTTAAGACCTGTAGGTTTGTGCACTTTGTTTTTACACAAGACAAAATAAGGAACCAAGACCTAAGGAAAAGGACATATACCACTGATGTTGTCGAACTTATAGCCAAGCTGAAATGGAATTGGGCAGGTCACATTTCGAGATTGAAAGACTCAAGATGGACCAGAAAACTAATTGACTGGCACCCAAGAGAAGACAAATGCAGCAGAGGACGTCCACCAACACGCTGGATGGACGAATTAAACGAATATCCAAGAAATGGCAACAAGACGCACGGAACCGTGGATAGTGGCATAAAATGGGAGAGATCTATGTCCAGCAGTGGACAGAGGAGGTTTCATGATGAGGTTTGTACACTATTTGCTCCCTACAAGTTTTCAGAGAAGGTTGTTTCTCGTAGTAACCTTCTGTCTTGTACTCAGACAGTGGAATTTATACAGGGTGAGTCATGAGGAACTGTACATACTCCTACCTCGTATAGAGGCCCCTATGGGGAATAACAAATGGCCATTAAAAAGTGTCTGCTCTCATTGTTTAATAATATACAGGGCGAGTTTCGCATTTTGACAGAAATTTATATTCGTCATAAATTTTGAATGGTCAGATCGATGTGGCTCTTATTTTGGTTAATCGTTACACTATTACCACCTAATGAACTGATTTATTCAAACTAGAAAAAAATCATTCCCGGCTTTAAAAAATTAGTTCGTTTGAGTCTTAGAAAAAATTTCACCCTGTATATGCTTTTTGAAAACTCTAACATGAATTTTACAAATTAGACAAATAGCTCATTAAAATGGCATATTAATTTTTTTCCCCACACCATTACTTAATTTTTATAAAAAAATCAAATTTGACTATGAATTAAAAGTTTGGTAAAGTGAACCATAGATTTAAAAAAATTAAGTTTTATTACAAAAATTAATTATTTTTAAGCAAATATTTGATTTATGTTACCACTTAATCAACTGATTTATTCAAACTAAAAAAAAATAAGGTCCAGCTTTAAAAAATTAGTTCGTTTGGGTCTTAGAAAAAATTTCACCCTGTATACGCTTTTTGAAAACTCCAATATGAATTTTACAAATAAGACAAATAGGCAATTAAAATGGCATATTTATTTTTTCCCCACACGATTACTTAATTTTTTATTAAAAAATCAAATTTGTCAAAATCGCAATTTTATCATAAAAATAAAAAAAATTAAACAACGTTTTTCTTAAAATTAAAAGTTTCACTTTCATTTTTTTTTCTATAACACGTCTAGATCTATAACTTCTCATAACACTTCTCTTTGGACTCTATAGTTTAACATAGACGTGATCAAATAGATAAATTTTAAATTTTTTCACTTAATTTTTGCGATTTAACTTTGCAATTTACGAATCTGCACCTTTTATTTGTAAAAACTCATAACTTTTACGAGAAGAAGACTGAAAGTCTACAACAATTTTCATAGTCTTCACAATGGTAAGAGATATGTGCTGTAAAAATTTCAGAAAAAAAAATATTAAAATGGAACAGAGTTGTAGCGAGTTAAACCGTGATTTCATTTTTTTTTTTCATTTTTAGGTTAAAATTCCGATTTTAACAAATTTGATTTTTTAATAAAAAAATTAAGTAATCTTGTGGGGATAAAAATAAATATGCCATTTGAATTGCTTATTGTCTAATTTGTAAAATTCACATTAGAGTTTTCAAAAAGCTTATACAGGGTGAAATTTTTTCTAAGACCAAAACGAACTAATTTTTTAAATCCGGGCCTGATTTTTGTCTAGTTTGAATAAATCAGTTGATTGGGTGGTAATATAAATTAAATATTTGTTCAAAAAAAATTAATTTTTTAATAAAAGTTAATTTTTTTAAATCTATGGTTCACTTTATCAAACTTTTAATTATTAATCATAGTCAAATTTGATTATTTATAAAAAAATAAGTAATCATGTGGGGTAAAAATAAATATGAGATTTTAATTGCCTATTTGTCTAATTTGTAAAATTCATATTAAAGTTTTCAAAAAGCGTATACAGGGTCAAATTTTTTCTAAGACCCAAACGAACTAATTTTTTAAAGCCGCACCTGATTTTTTTCTAGTTTGAATAAATCAGTTAATTGGGTGGTAACATAAATTAAATATTTGTTAAAAAAATTATTTTTTGTAATAAAAGTTAATTTTTTTTTAAATCTATGGTTCACTTTACCAAACTTTCAATTCATAGTCAAATTTAATTTTTTTATAAAAAATTAAGTAATCGCGTGGGGAAAAAAATAAATATGCCATTTTAATTACTTATTTGTCTAATTTGTAAAATTTATATTAGAGTTTTCAAAAAGCGTATATAGGTTGAAATTTTTTCTAAGACCCAAACGAACTAATTTTTTAAAGCCGGACCTGATTTTTTTCTAGTTTGAATAAATCAGTTGATTAGGTGGTAATAGTGTAACGATTGTCCAAAATAAGAGACACATCGATCTGACCGTTCAAAAATAATGACGAATACAAATTTCTGTGAAAATGCGAAACTCACCATGTATATTATTAAACAATGGGAGCAGACACCTTTTAATGGTTATTTGTTATTCCCCATAGGAGCCTCTATACGAGATAGGAGTATGTACAGTTTCTCATGACTCACCCTGTATGTTAGTGACCGCTCTAATATGACTCCAATATATTTGGGCTTCCCAAGTATTGTCCCTCCCAATATTCATTCCGTTTTACATGCGCCAAATGGTTGTTGCGATAGAATGCACATACTTGCTTGGTAGAGCAAGAACCCGTGGCCGCCAGGCATTCCACATTTTATAAAAGCTGAAATTTTCTCTGCGCATGTTCCCAACACAGATAAAAACGATCAGCGAGTACGAACTTTTGATCTTGGTTACTTGAGTACATAATAGGTAGCAAAAGTGTGTAAAATATTGTATTACTTTCCTTAAAGTATAAAGGGCGCTTTACAGCTTGCAATACTACCTGCAAGACGCAAGAAAGTTGCCTAAAGGCATGCGCAGTATGTCGTCAGTTGATTATTGCATGCAACTTCTTGCAATTGCGCGATAATCGGTTTGGTGCCATTTTTTCTGCAAGTTTTCATGCAAGTCTAGGGGAATTTGATTTTTCCACAATATCAAATGTCATTGACGACACGGATTCACGAATACATGCCGATCAGCTGTTTTCTGTTTGTGAAATATATAAATGATGGAAATGAATGAATAATGAAATGGCACTTTCTGAGATTCTATAATTATTGTAAATTGTATATTAAGCTACGGAAGCTCTCTCTCCTCTAGCTAAGTACCTTAGGATAATAATTAATTTGTGTTTCGCAGAAATAGTATTTCGAAATATAGATTTCTTTGTAATTCTTCAATTTTTCCAAGGGTTTATTAAAATGTACATTCATTCCTAGAAAATTAGAGTCATTTTGATCATCTACTTGGATAAATTCTTCTGTTGGAGATACATTATTACCCCTCTTCTTGTCCAACTAAGATCTTACTCACCATCTCCGATCTCGGCGTTCTAAATTAGTGACTAAAAGGCTAAATAATAATACTTAAAGTTGCTGCTACCGCCGTTTTCCTTTTATATTTGGTTATTTCTGATAGTCTTGGCATTTCGAAATTTACCAAGTTAAATAAACAGCAATAAAATAATTTAAAAAAAACAATAAATTAGGTTAAGGGTAAAACTTTCAAATTGCATGCAAGCCGGGTTGCAAGCTGTAAAAGACCATGAAATAGACTTGCATGAAAGTCTTGCATGCAAGAAATTGCAGCAAGGTTTCTTGCAAGCTGTAAAGCGGTCTTAAAAGCTGAATTTCATATATAGGGTGTCTCAAAAATTAGCGGAACGGTCGAATATTTCTCGAAATAAACATCGTATCGAAAAACTGAAAAATATGTATTCAATAATTTTTTAAAATCTATCGAATGACACCAAACCCGACCCCCACTCCACCCCCTAGAGGTGAGGTGGGGGGTAACTTTGAAATCTTAAATGGAAACCCCCAGTTTTTATTTCAGATTTGAATTCCTTGTTTAAAAGTAAGCAGCTTTTATTTGAGACATTTTTTCGAATTATGGATAGATGGCGCTATAATCGGAAAAAACAATTTATCGTGATATCATAGGTAAACTAGAGAAACGGTCTAACATGTCCAGAAATACACTTCCAAATGAAAAACCAAAAAACACTCATTTCATATTTTTTAAACACCTATTGAATAACGCTAAACATGAGCCTCCACCTCACCCCCTAGAGATGAGGTGGGGGTAACTTTAAAATATTCAATAGCAACCTACATTTTTTATTGCAGATTTATATTCGTCATGAAAAATGAAGCAACATTTATTCGAAACATTTTTTAGAATTGTTGATAGATGGCGCTAATAAATCGTCTTTTTCCAGTTATAGCGCCATCTATCAATAATTCTAAAAAATGTTTTTTATTAATGTTGCTTAATTTTTTATCACAAATCCAAATCTGTAATAAAAAATTTAGGTTGCTCTTTAAGATTTTAAAGTTACCCCCACCCCACCTCTAGAGGGTGGGGTGGAGGGTCATATTTAGTGTTGTTCGATAGGTTTTTAAAAAATATTAAACACGTATTTTCTGGTTTTTTCATTTGAATGTGTATTTCTCGAGATATTAGACCGTTTATTAGAATAAACATCAATGGCCGCTACCTCAGTAATCTACGATTTGCGGATGACATAATCCTGATAGCTACTGACCTACAAGAACTGCAATCCATGCTTTCAGAACTACACACAGAATCTTCTAAAATAGGACTGAAAATGAATTTAAACAAAACAAAAGTCATGCACTCCGAAGAAACCGTGACAATAATAAACGACAAAGTTATAGAAAAAGTTGAAGAATATATATACTTCGGACAAAAAATAATACTAAATAGGGAAATTCAAATGGAAGAAATAAAAAGAAGAAGAAAGTTAGCATGGGCAGCATTCGGCAAACTGAACTATATACTCAGAAATCAGCAAATTCAACTACATCTTACATCTAAAGATTTTGATGCATGCATTATTCCGGTATTAGCATATGGGGCACAAACATGGACAATCACAAAAAAAATATGAACACACTCAGAGTCACTCAACACGCGATGGAAAGAGCAATGCTTGGCATATCACTTAAGTACAGGAAAACAAACACATGGATACGACAGAAAACCAAAGTCACCGATGTGGTACAAAAATCATTAAAATTGAAATGGGAATACGCTGGACATGTAGCTAGGAGCGATCTAAACAAATGGCACAGAACAATTCTAACCTGAAGACCATACCAACACAAAAGACCCAGAGGCAGACCTCCTATGTGATGGACATATGATCTGAAACGAACTGCCGGGAAAAATTGGCTACAAAAAATGGAAAGGAAGACTTGAAGAGGCTTATGTTCAAATGTGGACGTGAATGGCTAGACGAAGAAGAAAAAGAAGAAGTTATGTCTATTACATAACAGGGATCGAATTATCTTTACCAGGTCATAATCAAGCACATTGTTATAGATCTTAAGTTCTGTGGTTTATTGTATCGTAGGCCGCAGTGAGGAGTGAGGTCTATAAAAGCTACCCCCACTATTTATATTATATGTTTGATTTACGAACCAAAAAATTTGTTCGGTTGAAATTCTGGTATCTCCCTCATTACTCATTTTTAGATCCTAATTTACTTTGACCCTTCAAATTTTTACATCATGCTTTATACTTTATTCCTGAAATTTCGAAAGCAGTATAACAGACCAATACTCGCGAATCACGTAAAATTAATGAACCTCGCGGGTTAAAACATAATTATCTGTATTGGAAATCAGCAAAAATGTAATGAGGTCATTTTATATCCCCATCCAGTCTTTAATAATCAGGTAGACAACCCGCTGTTACGAATGCTGCACAACAAAATACCGTTCTCATAGAAGCAATAACAACAAAACTATAAAATATTTCTGTACATCATAAATAAATCGATTTTCTAAAATACATTTGACGTACTACGTGCAGGAAAACAGCGAAGAGAAGTAGACCGACTATAATTTCCAGGCATTCGCAGGAATAACTATGTGATTTACTTAATAATGAAATTTAGTGTGAAATGCACCATAATAAATACGCCAGTATTTACACTTAAGTTGTAAACAGTTCAGTGAGTGTTGAAATTCACTCGAGAGTTGTTAACTGTTAGAACAAACCAAAATAAATTTAGCGACATTTTCAAACAAACAAACTTGAAACTACTTTCTGTGTCGTATATTTGCAATTGTTTTATTTTGTAGGAACTTTTAAAGTTTAAACACATTGATTTTAAATACTGATTCATCGATATAAATATAACATTGTTATAGGCGAGTCAATGAGGCACTAACAAGCATTAAAACTACCAATTTTCGGCAGCAAGATGAATCGCTACGGAACTTTTTTGCATTGAATGCGGAAAAGTGTCAAAAGAGTTGGTGAACAAAATTCATGGTGATACAATGAAAATTGTGCTTAAGCAAAGTGATCTTTAACCCTGGAAGCTCACACTTGGGTGTGAGATATCCATCGCGACACTTAACTGCTTGTAGCTTGCGCAGCTGCATTTATGTAAATGCATTTATGCATTTATGGTAATGCTGCTTTATGTAAATTCAGTCTCTAGTCTGCTAAGGACGGGTGTGTAGTTGCGGTCTCATTTAAGCAATATTTCCAATCACGAGAATTTATTGAATACAGGCTAGGGTATGTAGCACCCATGTGTGAGGTTTGCGATCAAGTGTGCGTTCAAGTTAATGACCTAACAACACAACATCCCACAAATTTAGTAAAGAAAACTAGGTGTTATTTCTGCAAAGGCAAAGATGGAAAAGCTAAGCGTGCATGCTCGGCTTGCTATAAAGCATAATGCATGGAGCATAGAGCCACACTGTCTTATGAGTGTAGTTACTAAAATGAGTGAAACTAAAATACCTGGCTAAGAATGAATATGAGTTATATAATCAAAAGGTGTTATATTTTAGTTAGAAAGACCATTTTGTTGTTACATTAAATTAAAATATTTTGAATTATATTTCCGGTTTTTTAGAAAATATTTTTTAATTATTTTTAGGTATTTTTAATATTTTGTTCTTTTGTGTTACTACAATTAAGAGAGAGAAAATAAAATTATTGATTTAATTATTCGTATGTATTCAATAGTGATTAGAGAGTCTCTGGAAATCATAAAATATTTACTTTTTTTTTATTTCTTCACAAAAAATCATTGGGTATCTGACACCCATGTGTGAGGTTTATGTAAAAAAAAATAGGTGTGATCTTCCAGGGTTAAAAGTGTACAGGAAATGAAAAACATGTAACTCAGAAGACATCGACAGGAATGAGTTCAATTTTGTTACTCGTAGGTTCCAACGACCCAGCGGTCGTCGGAAAAGGTCAATAGCACACCCTCTCGAGATATAAACAAAGCACTCTCTTTTACAGAAATAAATATATTATTGACAGTTGTTTTACGTTTTATTTACTTTTATTTTATTTGTTTCCGTGGACAGTAAGTTATTACACCCAACCACACCATGGAACATAATTATAAATTTTACCGTTATGGGCGAAATAAGCTCTTTATTGTTTGTAAGTTTACCTGCTTTCAGAGAAATCAATTTATGAAATGTTTCGTTCGGGCTTGGGTGTTTTGCCCAGGGCAAGGTGAAAGTGTATAGTTTTAAATTAGGAAAGATCTTTGTTTTCGCTCCTTTACTAAGGACTTTTGTTAATCATATTTTTAATTTAGATATTTTGTATCAGTAGTAAGTAAACCTCATAAATTGTTCATTGAAAATCTCCTCGTATATTATTTTAAATTGATAAAGTAATATTTTTGCAAGTAGGTATATCTCACGCCGAACTGCTCGTGGGTCAATTCACAAGTTTTATTAGTTTTTATAAAAAATTATTAAAAATTTGTACCCTTTCTCATAATAGCCCATAAATTTCCCTTTTTTTAGTAGCCAGTAGCTGAAACTTTTCGACATTCAAATTGAAATCGTTAACTGCACTATATCTTCCCCTTTTGAGTACTTCGGGTACAATAGAATGGTGTGGAAGTTTAAATTGATTTCTGCCTCTTGTCGTCGCTGTTAACCATTCACTATAAACCAACGAGCACCGCACAATTCATAAATGGGAACGAGAGAGACAACAGATAAAAGGCGGAGATGAGGGCAAAAAAGGTTTGTCGGATCGTTTACAAAATGAATATTTTATCTTTCTGTCATTTCACAGAAAAGCAGTAAAATATATCAGAAAAATATTAAAATACCACAATATGTATGGGGATTTTTAATTGCTGTTTAACAAACGAGATATTTATTCTCCTTCAATACAACCTTCTCAATATTTCTAGTAGTTTTTTCTAAACACAGATGGCGCTGCTACTCTTAGGCCCGACGCAAATTGAACCTAATAATAAACACAACCTGCGTCTGCGAACTGCGTAGACAGTATTGCACACCCTACTATCAGTTCATCCGTTCGCAGGTCTCGCTTGGGAACGTTTGTCATCGGCGTACAGTTTTCTTGGGCCGTGGGATGCGTGACTCACCGCCAGATGTTTATTTTTACGTGTTTTTGTTTGCGAGATAGAAGTATATGAAATGAATACAGATGGTACCTAAGTACAATTTAATATGATAAATAAAAGTATTAACATAGTCAACACCCCGAGTGAAAACTGCGTTGTCTTTGTCATTAAATTCTGATAACTTTTGATAGACTAAATAAGCGGCGATACGAAATTAATAATCAAAGTTATGCCTTTACAAAATCACGTTATTAAAAAAAATAAGGTAAAAAATGATTCATGTTACTTAAAACCGTGATCGATAAAAATACCGTATTACCTTCAAATTCAAGTTGTTGGCATATTACATTTTTGTTTATTACATCATTTTTGTTTATGATTAAAAATTAAAAACAAAATATGCAGATAGTGTTATCTTTATGACCGATCAGTAGCGGAGTGATTATGAATTATGACCTGCAGTAATTGTAAATGATTGCGATCCTGCAGTAATTGTAAATTGTGATCCAAGCAGTAAATTGAGGAATATGAGTTATGACCGACCAGTAGGGAAGAGATTATTTTAAATAAGTAGGTATTCTTGTTCTCATGATCATTTTTCAGTGCGTCACAGTTTTTCGATTTCTCTCTAATGCATTAAGTTAGATGAGATGGAAAAAGCGGTAGCTCCGTGATTAAACACAAAAATAATGCAGCATTACAATGGTTACAGTGGTGTAGTGGAGCCGGAGCGGTCCGGAGCGTCGCTCCGGCACAGCTTTTGAAGGGGGAGCGGCGCTCCGGCTACGATTTTTTCAATCGAATTTTTTATATAGGACAAAAATAGATCTGAAATTGTTTTATTTAGAAAATATTGTTTTGTCCTTTACTAAGTAATTTTTACACGTTAGTTATCGTGGTTAATCAGTTAAGGCATACGCAGCTACGATTAGGTAGTTCGTAATTGTAAGCGCAAAAGTTGAGCGAGCGAATGGCAGACGGGATAGTTGATGGATAGACATGATAGACATCTCAGTGGTCCGCGCCCAGCACTACCGTGTCCGTGTCACCACAACCCTCCCCCCACCACGGAAGGAGGAATAGCCACAACAATATTGAAATATTGTGTCCTTCTTATCTCTCGCCTCTCCCCCTCGATTTCTCTCTAGCTCACTCGACGCTCCGATCACCCGCGCCCCGCCCGAGGAGCGGTAGCGGAGCGAGCTGGCCCTGTACACTGTAGACTGGAGCGATATACACGGCAGTGAGAGCGGCAACAGACTGAGTCGCCGGAGTCGCTTCCCCCACCACTGAAATCCACTCCGTAGCTACTGCGCATCTCCAGCCCACCCGGCCATGCTAATCCTGCTCAGTTGTAGTTGCGTCTCGTCTGCTTTGCATAGTGCACGTGCACTGTATATTAATTTAGTGTTTCTGCTCCAATTATTACGTTACGTGTCGCGGATACCTACTGGAAGAGGTGAAATAGTTTTAATAGTTGTGTTATCTTTGCCCAACGTCCAAATCTGTTGACATAAGCTACCTGTAGTATCGCTATGGATAACTCTATACCTAAACAAAAAACTTTAACCTCATTTTTTAGTGCGTCGGTGAAACGTGAACTAAACACGTTAGGCCTACCTAAAGGAACCAAGCAAGATAAATCCAATGTTGTTTCGGTTGATGAATTAGCGATTGGAAACTCTTTAAATAAAAACGAACAAATAAGTGAACCCAGCACATCAACGAATAAGGAAAAAGAAACAAAATGGCCTGACGTTTGGACAGAAGAGATGTGGACTCGTAAGAAGGAAACTTATCCTTGGATAGATTGCAAAGAAGGTAAATTAGGCTGCAAAGTTTGTTTTGAAGTCACAACTATGGGTGCTTTTAAGAAAGAACACGTTTCTTTAAGTCATGAGTGGCGCACATTTCAAGTTAGCTGTTACGGCTCAAACCGAACTAACCAGCTCAAATCACTTAGAAAAAAAATTATAGAGCACAAACAGTCCAAAGCACATAGTACTGCTCAGGCCATTGTTGAATCCTCTCATAAAAATCCTATTACGCAATTAGTTGATTCTGCAAATACAGCTCACATGGAATCAACTAAAGCTATTTTTAGGTCAGCTTACTACATAGCTAAGAACGACCGACCATATAACGATCATTTCGGTTTATTAGAACTTCAAAAACTAAATGGAGTAGATATCGGTGTAGGCCTTCATTCAAGATACAGTGCTGTAGAAATTATTGATCATATATCAAAAGAGATGAAGTTAAGAATATTGAATAAGGTTAAGGAAGTTTCTGGGAAAATTTCTATCATTATTGATGAATCCACCAGCATAAGTTCAAAGTCAGTACTCATAATTTATTTGAAGTGTGAAATAAGTAAAGAAAAGTCCCCTAACATTTTGTTCTTAGATCTAGTTGAACTTCCTGATCAAAGGGCCGAATCTGTTTTTAACAGTACACTTAAGTGCCTTGAACAATATGGGTTTGACAATGGTTATTTAAAACAGAACTTAGTTTCTTTCACAAGTGACGGGGCTAGTGTTATGTTAGGGAAACACTCAGGAGTGGCAAAGAGGTTTTCAACTTTGTACCCTGATATAATCGTTTGGCACTGTTTAAATCACAGATTGGAATTGGCTATTGGGGACGCAGTCAGCGAAGTGGCCGGAGTGAATCATTTCCAGATATTTATGGACAAACTGTACTCGCTGTACAGCGCCTCTCCAAAAAACAAGCGTGAGTTAAAAGACTGTGCACAAGAACTTGACATTCAGATGAACAAAATCGGAAGAGTGTTGAGCACAAGATGGGTAGCCAGTAGCTTTCGTACCGTTTCGGCTGTGTGGTTTGGCTTTCAAGCTTTGGCAAACCATTTCTCTAAAGCCATAAACGATCCTGACAGAACATCGACTGAAAAAAGCAAATATAGTGGTTTATTAAATAGGCTAACATCTCAGACAAACTGATGTCTGTATGCAGACAAACTGATAAACAGATCCGTAAGATATTTAGAGCACTTAAAGGAGAAGCCAGGCACGAAAGTTCTGGAAGCACAAATCGCCATTAAAGAAGGAAATTTTGCATCAGTTGTGTTAAAAACTAATCCAAAAATTGTATCGTTCAATGGACAGCAACTTATTTCTAGTGTTATAAATAACCTAAAGCAAAGAATGTTTGTCACCACATTTGATGGGGAAGCCCAATATGAAGATCTTATAAACTCTTTTAAAGTATTAGAACCTGAGTATTGGCCAACCTGCATTCCACCAAGTTTTGGTCAAACTCAAGTAGAGCAACTGTGCAAGAGATTTAAATTGAACGTCAACAAAGCTGTCTCTGCCTACAGAGACTATTTGGACAACAGCCGACAAGTGCCTGATGGATTGCAAGAACTGTTAAACTGCACTAAAATAATACCTTGCAGCTCAGCTGATTGTGAACGGGGTTTCAGTTGTATGAACAATATGGTTACACCATCAAGAAACGCTTTGACTGTTGCTCATGTATCATCATTGATGTTCATAAAAATCCAAGGTCCACCTCTCCAAGAATGGCAGCCTGAGACGTACGTCACTAAATGGCTGAGGAGCCACCGGTCTGCAGACGATTCCAGGACAAGAGTTGCAGAAAACCCAAAAAAGAACGCAAAGAAGGATGCATTTTGGCACTTACTTTGAGTATGTATGTTATAATTAATCTGATGTATTTATTATATGTATTTTGTTAAATACACAAGTTATTTGTACTGTATGTAGTTTTTTCAAATAATTCTTAATTTTTTTGGCACAGATTATAAGGTTTGTGTGTGTTAAATAATAAAAAATATATATACTAATGTAACTTGTGGGTGTATTTTTTCACAATAATAAATTAATACTACTGAAAATGAAAACTTAGTCATTTACAATATTTGCCTAACTTACACCAGTGTTTTTTTAATTTTTGTCAGCAAGGCTTCCAACTTAAATTATAGAGTTTTTAAGGTAGATTATTATGGTTTGATACCTTAAAAACAGTTTTTAAGGTATCAAACTGTAATAATCTACCTTAAGAAAGTCTTACCATATTTTAAAGTTAAAATTATTCTTTGGAGGAGAATGTGTAGGAGGCCCTACTGTAACTACTATCACTCTAAAAGATCATTAATTAGTTTAATTATTAAACTTTTCAAAACATTTGCCAAAGGGCCTTAAAACTCACGATTTGGGTAGTAGGCTAATTTTCAAAAATTTTCCGGTAGAGGTATAGCTCCGGCACAGCTAATTTTACCACTACACCACTGAATGGTTATATACATAAGATGTCTATTCCTAACCTACCTTTGATTCGTTGATATTTAGAATGCGCGTTTTTTTTTAGCCAATCAAATACACGTATTACGAACATTTGACAAAAACTTCGTCCATTTTGGCCATTTTTTAGAAGTGTCAAAGAGTCAAGTGACGGTTATTATTCAGGTCAGTATTTTGTGTACCTGTCATTTTGAAATTTCGAATTCGACTTCACTTGTGTTTCACAACGTCTTTGTGCATTATTTTGTGTTTTGGTTTAGAATTTAGTTCGTTAAAAGTTAGTCATTAGCGTGAGGAGACTAGAGACATTCGATTTGTACCGAAGAGTGCTAAATATCTCATGAGTAGATAGAATAGCCAACGTGGAGGTAATGAGACTTACGCATAAGGAACGAGAACTAACAAATAAGAAGAAAACTGAGATATATGGGACATGTGATGAGAGATGAATATCTAATACTCCAGGTCATTATGCAAGAGAAAGATCCATAGTAAGGAGACGTAACTCATGGCTGAAGAACCTTAGGAACTGGTTTGGATGTAATAACAATGAATTATTTAGAGCCGCTGTTTCAGAAATAAAGATCTCTCTGATGATTGCTAACTTTGGAAGCGGAGACAGCACCTAGAGAAGAAGATAAAAACACAGTTTATGGACAGTTTTGTGTCATTTTTTAATGTTTCCATATTTATAAATTTAATTAACAATATTGTTTACTTTTTAATTTTATTCCCCTTTATAAAAAATACCTACATGTTAACATATTGTGTAAAAATCAAATCTACTAAATTACTAATTAGTTTAATTCCACAAGCTTTTCATCTATGGCTAAGTACGATTGTGGCATCTGTCAGATTCGTCAATAATTACATGAAATAAGTCTCGACACACCCAATACAGTATATGACGTCATAATTAATGACGCACTGAAAAATGATCATGAGAACAATAATATTATGTGCAGAAATAATATACTCAGTGTACGATATCTTTTTATCCACCCGCTTATGATCAAATTCGATGTTTTCGAATGTAATACCGCTACGACTGCTAGGGACGTGTAAAATATTTTTAAAACGTTATTAGTTACAAGTACGGAAATACCGATTTTAAGTTGCCTACTCAATTCAGTACAAGGATCAGATACATCAGTATTTGTACTCAGTACCACTTAGAACAGGTATCAAAAGTAACCGTTACATGACCTCACTGATTTTGCCCGTCTCTATTCGCCACATCGATAGCCAACGGTTGGGTTGGCTTGTGTTCAATATGCGGTGCGCTAGAAAAATAAATGCACGGGTCACCCGTCCCGCCGACGCAGGTTGTGTCTCGCTTAGGTTCAATTTGCGCCGGGCCTTAGGGGATGTTCTCATCAAAAGCAACCGGCGACCGCAACGCAACAGCAACGCGATTCGGAGCTAACGTTTAAATACACGTGTTCCCACCTAATAAACGGCAACTCAACTGCACTTCTACCAGTGGCTCATTCTACCCGTGTTGAGCTTATAACGATCAGATGGACACGAGGTCATGAAGGCTGAACCAGAAGGATCAGGACGATATTATCCTTGGATGGAATAAGGAATGACCGAAGATGGAAAGGTCCAATCGTTTACATTGACGAAACAAAGACCACGTTGCTCAGTCGGAAGAGATGTGGGCGCGGTTCTTTGGGTTGGGCTTCTGTTACCTACAATGAAAGATGTTAAATGAATAAAGAATGGTATGCGAATAGGGCTAATGGAACGACGATAGACAAAAGATAAATAGATAACATTAACTGATGGTTTGACTCATGGACTCTAAGGAAACGAAATACTTAATACTCAAACGAAAATATAGGGCGCCAGGTATTTTGACCAAAAAATACTCAAAGGAACAATAATTAACGAAACATAACTCAACAATAACAAATTAGCAAGAATGCTACGACAAAACAACATTGTTCTTAGTCTTGAGCTGGAAATAATAAATAAAAAACGACATCGTACACTTTAACAAAACATTTATTAAAATACTCAATGAAATCTCTTAATGCTCACATAATATATGCAAATAAAACGTAAAAACGTCAACCACAAAAACAAAAATTACTCAATAATTATTTAAAAATGGTTAACAAATTGCATATACGTTGGTGTATTCACCAACACCGCAAAACTAACAAAATACGAGATGTACCTATAATGTAAGTGAACGAATATAACTCTTATTAACTCAAAAAAAATAAACTGAAGTTACTCAAAAAAATAAAAAAACGATACTCTAAATAAAACTTATTCTTACCGTTCACTTACAACAAAAAAGAAAGAGCTCTTTGTTTATATATTATATATAAATCTAATAATACTCAATAATAATACTCTAAAGATACTCAAAAAAATTTACATGGTGAAAATGTCTTTTATTTAAATATTAAAAATAAAAAACAAGTGACCGGCATATATGTAAATGTCACTATTAACACTAAAAATGGGCTAAAACTGTAAGTCAATGAACTTATCCCACGGAAGAAACACAAACATAAGTTCCTTGTTCTGGACACGCGAGAAGACATCTCAATACTTCTAATAAAGGATGCGTAACTTACTTGAAACAGATGTAGAGGATGCCCTTAGAGGCATTCTTTATCTAGGCCAGGTCATTTACCCAGCGGCGAAGTCGAAATAAAAGGAACGACAAAGAATAGCTTTGGCCACAGTGTAATGTGGATTCAGGTGCTAGCGATAGGTGATAACTGGGACTTGGGCCAGGGACCAGCTCTGTGAACAAAATTAAGTATTCACAGCGAGTGTTCTATAAAGAAAAGGGTTTTGTAAAGACTTACCAGAAGAAAATTCTAGGCTGGTCCATCACAAAACAACTAACGTCCACTACATGACTGACACGGCTTAACTTACTGCCACAAAGTTTAACTCACGAATGCCAAGATATCTCAGATTTCTGCTTAAATAAGACTGACGGCTTGGGGTACGCGACTTGCCAACGGTCGCCACAGAAATGCAAAAAAGGGCCTTATTAACACTATAAAGGGCTTAGCAAGCCTAATACTTAAAATGAGTTATGGGATGCAAGGCCCATATCATTCACCAGAAAGCTATTAAAGTCTAACATTCGACTCTATCGATAGCACACATGTGTTTCTAAGAAAAACACGGCACTAGAGATTCTGTAGTCTACAGGGAAATAAGTTAAAATCCATGTAGCAATGAAAACTGAATTAAATTCTACACTGGGAAAACTTAAACGTTATAAGCTGCCCCCCCCCCACTTGCAAAAATCAAAAAACAAATAGCACTGATTTATGAGCTATTTATGAGCTCTCATATTCCGCAAACTAAAAATTTTGAGCTCGTTCCACTGAGCAGGAATTTGATACCTTAGTGGGGGGGGGCTGAGTCAGCCCCCCACTACTTAAAAATAGGAATATTGAATCGGTTTTTACGGCAGAATTACGAGCTATTTATGAGCTCTTGAAATTATATAGTTTCGATTTTTGAGCTCATCCCCTTCACCCCCAAACAACCCTTTAATTGATTTAACTTAAGAGAAAAATGCTGAGAAAACTTAAAATATATCGTATTGCGGATAAAATTCCTATAGCGTATATACTCTAAGAATAAACTATTAAATCACGTGCATTTCGATTATTGAGCTACAACCCCTTCGCAAGAAAACCACCCTATCTTCTCGGCTTAAGAGAAAGTTGTACTTAAAATGCATTAAACTAATTATTTGGCGACTACATATCATTTAATAATTTATAAGCTTCCAAATTACGCGCATTTAGATCAGTAAATTGCAATTTATTTTGTATAGTGCAGTCACTGAAAGTAAAAATCAACGATTACCTTCAATTTCGGTGAACCTTCATCGATTTTCACGAAAATTGGTCAGTGGTTAGAGGATACGTCAAGAAACAAAGGTGACATGGTACCACCTTGCGCCTTTACCCTGAGGGTGGATACCGCCCCTTCTCGGGGGTGAAAATTATTTTATTAAAAATAACTGCACAAATCAATAAAAGAACAAATTAAAAGCAAAATTTATTATATAAAGTTAATAAAATAAGTCAATACTTTTTAAGTTATTAAAGATCAAAGATTTTAATTATTCGTGAAAAAAATGCATGTTATGAAGCGGTTTTTCGTAAATCACTGAAAAACTGTATGTTTTTACAAAAAAGTTAATAGTAGTTTAATTCGTATAGCTTATATTCTAAGAATAAACTTTTAAATCACGCGCCTTTCGATTATAGAGCTACAACCCCTTCGTAAGGAAACCATCCCATATTCCCGGCTTTAGAGAGAGTTGTACTTAAAATAATTTAAATTAATTATTTGGCGACTACATATCGTTTAATAATTTATGAGCTTGCAAAATATACGCATCTCAATTATTGAATTGCCATTTTCTTTCTATAGTGCAGTCACCGAAGGTAAAAGTCAACTATGACCTTCGATTTCGGTAAATCTCCATTCATTTTCAAGAATTAACAATAACAACTTGGGGTTTTAACATGGGGTACATGTCACCCCTTCTCGGGGGTGAAAATTACTTTATTAAAAATAACCCCACAAATCGAGAGAGCGACAAATTGTAAGCAAAATTTGTTATATAATATGATTAAAATAAATCAATACTTTTTGAGTTATTAAAGATCAAATATTTTAATTTTTGTGAAAGAAAATGCATGCTTTAAAGCGATTTTTCATAAATAACTCAAAAACTGTAAGTTTTTACAAAAAAGTGTTAATTGCTAAAATTGAAGCTAATAAAAATATAATAAATTGCTTACTTGAAAAACCCTTTAATGTTAATTTAAAGTAAGTTATTGGTAATTAAATGTATGTTTTTTCTGCGACTATTCAAATCTAAGGATTCAAGCTTAAATAACGGGAAAGAGATGCGTTTTATAACACTTAGGTACTAAATACTTGTCAAAGTACTTAGAAATACCTATCAAAAATGAGCTCCGGAAATAGTTGATAGCATCAAAATCCGCTCACCAATTTTCGTGAAAATGAATGGAGATTTACCGAAATCGAAGGTCATAGTTGATTTTTACCTTCAGTGACTGCACTGTAGAAAGAAAATGGCAATTCAATAATTGAGATGCGTATATTTTGCGAGCTCATAAATTATTAAACGATATCTAGTCGCCAAATAATTTATTTAAATTATTTTAAGTACAACTCTCTCTTAAGCCGGGAATATGGGATGGTTTTCTTGCGAAGGGGTTGTAGCTTATTAATCGAAAGGCGCGTGATTTAAGAGTTTATTCTTAGAATATAAGCTATACGAATAAAAGTACTATTAACTTTTTTGTAAAAACTTACACTTTTTCAGTGATTTACGAAAAACCGCTTCAAAACATGCATTTTTTTCACGAATAATTAAAATTTTTGATCTTTAATAACTTAAAAAGTATTGACTTATTTTAATAACTTTATATAATAAATTTTGCTAATAATTTGTTCTGTTATAGATTTGTGCAGTTATTTTTTATAAAATAATTTCCACCCCCGAGAAGGGGCGGTATCCACCCTCAGGGTAAAGGCGCAAGGTGGTACCATGTCACCTTTGTTTCTTGACGTATCCTCTAACCACTGACCAATTTTCGTGAAAATCGATGAAGGTTCACCGAAATTGAAGGTAATCGTTAATTTTTAATTTCAGTGACTGCACTATACAAAATAAATTGCAATTTACTGATTTAGATGCGCGTAATTTGGAACCTTATAAATTATTAAATGATATGTAGTCGCCAAATAATTAATTTAATGCATTTTAAGTACAACTTTCTCTTAAGCCGGGAAGATAGGGTGGTTTTCTTGCGAAGGGGTTGTAGCTCAATAATCGAAATGCACGTGATTTAATAGTTTATTCTTAGAGTATATACGCTATAGGAATTTTATCCGCAATACGATATATTTTAAGTTTTCTCAGCATTTTTCTCTTAAGTTAAATCAATTAAAGGGTTGTTTGGGGGTGAAGGGGATGAGCTCAAAAATCGAAACTATATAATTTCAAGAGCTCATAAATAGCTCGTAATTCTGCCGCAAAAACCGATTCAATATTCCTATTTTTAAGTAGTGGGGGGGGGCTGACTCAGCCCCCCCACTAAAGTATTAAATTCCTGCTCAGTGGAACGAGCTCAAAATTTTTAGTTTGCGGAATATGAAAGCTCATAAATAGCTCATAAATCAGGGCTATTTGTTTTTTAATTTTTGCAAGTGGGGGAGGGGGCAGCTCAACACGGGTTCATTGGTTGCTGGTAGCGGTAGCGCTGCATATCGCGTCGCAGTAGTCAGTTGCCTTCTACGGCGGTATTTTCTCAACTGTCCTCAATACGACTAACTTCACGCGTAACTTTGATACGAGAATTTTAAAAAAATATGGATTGAAATCCAGATCCCTTAATTTTTTGAGCATTGTAAAGTGAGACACAATAACAAAGACACAGTAACAAAGACATACCTACATAATTCTTTTTGAAGTTATACTTCTTTAGGCACGAGGGTGAATTTTTATTTTCCGGGGCGCATGCGCACACTGCCAGTATGGTATTAGTCGCTCAAACGTTATACGGGATCTGATTGGGTGTTAAAATCATCTGTCAATAATTGTTCAATATGGAGATTACGGATAAACAAATGTTGTGTATATCAGTTTTTATTGTTGTGATGACAGAGAAAAAAACCAAGTTTATAAATGTAGTGACTTTTTAAATAGTTTTTAAAAGCGACAGGTACGTAATAATTGTAAATGTTTCAGTATCCTAATAAAAAATTACATAGGTACCTACCTATTTGGAAAATTTAAAATGAATCTAGAAAAATAGTATGTAATGCTTTGATTTACATACTTTGATTTCCATCAAAATTTCTACCAATATTCACCTAATATATTGTTATTCCACAAAATATTCCTTTAATTCCACAAAAATCAAATTAATTTGATTAAATTCATATAATAAACAACTGTCAAAAAGTTTATGGTGTAAACGTTCGGTTGGTGTATATTCCCACATGACAGATACGCGAAGGTGGTGCCATGGGAAAGAACTACGATTTTCGATCGGCGGGATCGACGGGAAGCGGGTTCGATCCCCAATGTAAGTCACTATTTTTTTATTTCTTTTATATATTTTATGATTGCAAGTAAATTATTATATAATTTTTTTTTAAATACGTATTTGGTTAAAATTTTTGGCAACAATTATTGTTCAGAAATCATTTCTTTGTGGCATTTTTCAATGTGTTTGTTTGTGTTTTATTCTTTAATTTTTTTAATTTTTGGTATTGTTTTAATACAAATTTTTGGAAAGTAGTAAGTATTAAAAGTAGTTTAATAGTTAAATTAAATATAAATAAACTGTTTAAAGTATATTGATTTCGTTGAAATCATATAATAGAAGTATAACTTCTTACGTGCGTACAAAGTACAAACATTCTTTTTTTTTTGTAATTGAAGAGCTTATTGCAACATAATGGTAAGCCACAATTCTACAGAATTCTCTTTTATTGCATTATGTATTTGAAGAAACCTATGTTAGGTCATATAAAAATTATTTGGTGATTACTGCAATAGATGGCGGAGTTATTGCTGTATCGTGTTTATACAATCGCCCATTTCTGTTCACTTTTTCGCGTAAAACGTGGTAAGCCACATTAAAATGGCGCCGACATCAGGTGCACGTGCTGAATTAAGAGCGGTTTTAAGCGAAAATAGCAGTTTAAATGTCAATTTTATTGATGATAGGGATGACAGTGTAGCAGACAAAGACTATAAGCCCAGTGGCGATGATTTTCCGTCTCAGTCTAGTGAGGTAAGCTTTATTTTCTGATTTTTTGGCTTACCATGTTTTTGCACAAAAATATTCATATATATTACACGGAACAATATGGTATGCCATGTGGCATATCGAGTTATTGATATAAAATTTTTGAAATATTGGCAAATTCTAGAGTGTAATGCAGTCTCTTTTTGTTGTTCTAGGATGAATTGCAGGAACCAATACCCAGGCTTTTTAAAGATAAGGAGGTTAATTCAGAGAAGAAAAAACCAACAAGATGGAGACAACGAAATGAGGAACACTATGATCGAAATGAAAGAAAAAGAAGCCGTAATTCGGGACAGCAGTATACTTCTAAGAAAACCAAGACGATTATTAGTTCACGTGAAATTGGCGAAGAAAATTCCGTTTTACGGAAAGGCAGACCTGCAATAATAGAGCTGTCAAACATTCCCAAGAAATATAAAGAACCTCTGAAAATTGCGAAAAATAAACTGGACAATATAAAAAGTTTATTTATATCCCGCCAGTGTACCACACTTTTTATAATCAGTTAAACGCAGCTTCTGAAGTTAATAAAGAAGTGGAAATTGTAGAAACATAACTTAATTGATTTTTTTGTATTGCGATTTTTTAAATTTAAGAACATGTTAAGCCACATTTTTTTTAATAAACTTATTTTTTAATATAAATATGTGTTTTTTTTTGTGAAATAATAAATGTACATGTATTTTAATAACTAATATAACTAACTAACAAGCGTTCAGTTTTCTACATTTAAACCAATATTTTTTAGAATTTTTTAAAACTTAAAAAATTTCTATCTCGGTTTTATTATTTTGTGGCTTACCATTATGTTGCAATAAGCTCTTCAATTATAGCTTCAATTTACCGTGCACTTCTCGTAGAATCTGCTGATAAGGTAGAGTCGTCTTGAGAAACTTCAGCGTGCCCCAAGCGTGCCCCAAGCGTACCCGCCTTCTACAGTTGCCAAGAATAGCTTAATCATCGCGGACGAGGCAGCAAGAACTTTAAATTTTGTGGCCTCGTCGAGCACAAGAGACTTCAAAACAGTTGATTTCAGCAAAGAATACTCCATCCAACAAGAAGCGAAAGCACCTGTCGGCTCCTTTGATGTTCAGGGGACAGAAATATCGGCCGGAGAATGGTAGTGGTAATACTTCACACTACACTAAGAAAAGTAATGAGGAATTCGTTCAAAACAGTAGGAAATTTGACTTACGCTGAGAAACAAAGTAATAATTAAAACTAGTGTTTTTAAGTTGATCTATTTAATATTAATGGTATTTTTCTCTGTAAAATTTAATATAACCCATATATCAATTTTGTACTTATAAGTAAAAAGGTTTTAAGTTAAAAATATCGATTTTGACTAAGTTTTTTAAACTATGTAAACGTCATGGATTTTTAATGCTTAGTTGAATTTAATCAGTTAATTTCAAAACAGATGAAAATTTCTATCGATTTCTATTACTTTTTTTTTCGTATTAAAAAACTTGTCAAAACAGATATTTTTGGCCCAAGACCTTTTTACTTAGTACAGAATTATACTTTCAAATTTTCTATTAACTTTGTCTTAGGTTCATGACTTTTTTGTTTCCTTTTGAGAAATTTCTTTGAATGTCTATTGACCTCCAACATCACCATATTCTCGCTGCATGAGGAAACTCTGCGGCTGAGGCTAGAATGACTTTATTCACCTTCGATTTCTTTCTGTGCATCTGAGGTTTCTGGAAACTCTGGTTGTACTGTACCAAATTCAATTCGCCTGGATATATAACAATTATCCTATCACATCTAGCATCTAATACCTGGGAATTAATCTATCAGCTGACAACAATATCAAAGAAGAGGTAAAAGAACAAATAATTAAAGCCAATAGAAGGGCCGGATGCCTAAACGACACAATTTGGAAAAACAAACACGTAAGAGTGCAAACAAAGGCCGGAATATATAAGTCAGTTATTAGGCCAGTTATGACCTATACGGCCGAAACAAGACCAGATACAAGCAAAACACAAAAACATCTGGAGACCAACGAAATGAAGATCTTAAGAAAGATTGCTGACAAAGGACTACAGGACAGGGTAAGAAGTGAGGAAATCAGACGCATATGTGGGGTAGACAATATAAATACCTGGGTAAAGAACGGAAAAGAATTGTGGAATCAACATATAAGCAGGATGTTTCAAGAATAGTAAGAATAGCCAGGGACAAGTCACTGTTAGGCAGAATAAGTATAGGACACACAAGGAAAAACTGGAATGACAATTTAGGGACAGAATGAAATGCATCGTTGAAGAAAAACAGGCAGTACTGCCTATATAAAAGAAAGAAGACATCAGATCTAGCATCTAGCCACCTTAACCTGTTTCTTATTTTGTTTCCAATAGGATCCATACCCAATTTTTTCTTATATACTCATTTCTAACATTATCTTTTGTAGTTATTCGCTAGTTCTAGTTATTAATAACTACTAACTATGGGTTTAATACGGAACTTAACCTAACCCTAATGAAGCTCTGCTTTCATACAAAATTTTCCAGTTTCAGCTGCATTCGCTCTCTCTAATTGTTACCGTCTGATACATCTCTTATACCACTCTCACATATTAAGCCGGCACTCCTTTCCTACTTAGTACCAATAGGTTTCTGGTAACTTTGCTATATACCTTCTCAAGATTAATAAACACTATGTGCAAGTCTTTTTCTTTCACTCATAAGTTTTTCCCTCAGCTGTCATAAAATAAAAATTGATGTTGTGGACCTGCCTTGCATAAATTCAAAATGACTTTTATTTCTAGAACCGTACACTAAATTTTGTTAGATTTCAAATGTACGATAACGAAAACATATTTTGAATAGGGTGCTGCATAAATGCTTAATGATCTGAACAAAATTAAGCAAATGTTTGTTTACTGGAAATAAAATAATACTATTCCAAATTAAATAAAACACTAAATACTGTAGCTATGTTTAAATTGTTTTTATTCTTTATTAAAAATCTGGGAATAAATAATTTTAATAGATAGGTACGTATATGGAATCACATAAATGTTTGAAAATGAATCACATAAATGTTTAAAAGGAACTTCTCTCATTGCCCAACGATCGTTTACCTGCTACGATTTCTTAGTACTGAAAAGAGAATTATTTGTTTACGATCTAGTGGGGCATCCCAGTACGAACCACACAAGAAAATCCACCTTTGCGTGGAGCCATCACAATGAGAGTTTATTTTAACAATACATAGATATGTTTAATAGTATTATCCTTTTTTCTACAATTAGAAAAGACTAAACAACACAATAATTTTACAAATACATTCACATTATTTGTTAGGTTCAACAAACAGTAGTTGTTAGGGGTTAGGTTGAGAAATAAGAAATAATACATGAAACATGGCGGATCGTACATGCGCAAAGAAATTTGGATCGTGAAATAGTCGATGCTTTCGCTTCTTGTTGGATGGAGTATTCTTTGATTTCAGTAAGTACACAAGAGCTACTACTCAACTTAAAGTTACAGTCTCGTTGATATTGCGTTACGGTCGCCTGTTTGTTTGAGACGTGAGAACATAACCTTAGTGTAAGCGTCTTATTTAAGTTATTATATTATGTTAGTTCCAATTTTTGAAAATAATTTTATGTTAAAGAATCAATTTTCTTTCCTACGACACTTTCCTTTACTGTACTCACCAGTTCTGTTAAATCAGATCTTGTCCATCCAAAAACAAAAATGTATAGAAGCTTCACTTACATGAAAAGATGTTTATATCCTAGCCTATGTTACTAGCTCCATGCAGGGCTTCTCCAACAAAGAGAAGTTAAGTAAAAGTATTGCATCTCACCTTATTCACAGTGGGATGTGAGTCAGCAGGTAATACTTCCCATAATTCTAGGTTTTTCTTACACTTGGGAATTCCGACTTGAAGGCTATTAAGAGTTCTGTACAAAGAATTCAAAAGGTCGCTTTCAGGTGATTTTTGTTCCAGATGTGGAGGAAAAGCTTCTTTCCATTTGTAAACGCGTGTTTTTTTTTTGGTAGCTCTTACAGACAGATCGATTTGGTTTACATCATCTAATGTCAGAAGCTTTTCCTTAATTTGAGTATTTGCGCAGACCTTGGAGTGACTGTCGAGAGTTTTGAATTTGGTTTCTATTGTTTTACATCACTGGCAACTTATTTTCTGATATTAAGTGGTATGATACCAACTATAGGATGATTATTATAGGAGTGATAGGGTGAGTTTAGTAAAATGGTATGACTGTAAGACATATACATCTGCATGTCGAGTATATTACTGAGGCATTCTATACTGATGCAAAGTATGAAAGGATGAGCTACCGGGTTAACCTTGTTAGCACCTTGAGGATACTGTTTCTGATGTCGGTTTGTCCATTAATTTTAAACAATGCTCTTTGAGTAAAAACGAGCGCCTCAAGGTAACCCAAAGGTAACGTATGGCCTGAAAGTTTTCGGAAAAAATAAATATGTATTTTCTAGTTGTAAATTAAGTTTATCTTATAAACTAAATACAGGAAGTTAAGTATACATATTTAAGTGTTATAATGTATTTTTATAGAAGAGAAAGAGGTCCGTGATCTTCGATGGCACGTAAATTTGGACTTGCATGTACAATAAGCCTTTCGACTGTTTCTAAATCGATCTCACGAAATTTTTGCAAAATTCTTCGCCTTAGCTGATCTTATTTTGGGCTTTCCAGTCATTATTATACACCATTCGACTCAAAGCAGCTCAAAACTCTTCTATAGGTCTCACCTGAGGCACATTTGGAGGGTTGTCGCGCTTGGTAACAAAATTTATATTTTTATCAGTTTTTATGTCGTTCTCCTGGCGTAATGGCATGACGCTAGGCCGGGCCAAAATATGATTGCATCATTGGGATGATGAGTATTTATAAATTTAACAAACTTTGTAAGACACCTGTCAACGTAATAAATGTCAGCATTCAGAGCTTCACCGCGAACACGCCCAACAAACGGCTGTGAAACACTAGCTGCTGAGATGGCACACCATACCAAAATTTTATCGGCAAATTTCACTTTTTCCTTAAGGTGATACAGTAGCGATCAACAGGTAGCCAAAACGCGTTCCAAGATTGCGGCTGTAATTTTGAATATTTTTTTGAGATATTTGGCACACGTATTCGTAATATAATAAAGAATGGCAGTACAGAGCCCAATTTGAAAAATATATTAATATGTGGAAATTACTCTGTAATTAAATACAATATTAAAAAATCGAGCCTGTACCACCATTAAGAAGAACAAAAAATACACTTTCTTCAAATAAACTTTTTTATCCGATGCCTAGATTTTGTGTCATTTTGGAACTACTAAGGAAATAAAAAATTTTAGTAGTTCCAAAATGACACAAAATCTAGGCATCGGATAAAAAAGTTTATTTGAAGAAAGTATATTTTTTTGTTCTTCTTAATGGCGGTACAGGCTCGTTTTTTTAATATTGTATTTAGTTACAGAGTAATTTCCACATATTAATATATTTTTCAAATTGGGCTCTGTACCGCCATTCTTTATTATATTACGAATACGTGTGCCAAATATCTCAAAACAATATGCAAAATTACAGCCGCAATCTTGGAACGCGTTTTCGCTACCTGTTGATCGCTACTGTTTCCTCTTAAACCTAACTTCGTCCGGTGCATATTGTACATTGCGTGTATAAAATCCGTCGTTACCCTTCATTTCGGAATTGGATAACGTAATAGATATTTATGATATAAGTGTTAAAAGTACACGTTTAAAGCACGCATGTGAAAGTTTGCAGAAAGAGCGAAGCGAGTTCTGCAATTCACATGAGTGCCTTAAAAATGTACTTTTTAACACGCATATCATACAATATTTTTTTCTACAAACGTAATTACAGGACAATATCTACAAAAACTTTTACTTGAACTTGACTGACATTCCATTTTTATATTTTTTTGACATTACATTATCAAAATTGCCTATACGGTCAATACGAACTGCAGTGCCATAAAATTTTTAAAGCACTAGTGCCTTAAAGCAGCATTTTTAACGCTCGTAGCTAAAAATTGAATTTTTAACACGGTTGTAGAAAAAATACTTTTCATCATCCATAATATGAATTTTATCAGGAAAATGCATACGTCTCAATGGACGGCAACATCTAGGAATTTTTTCTAAATGGGCTGGTGTGTGCTTATGAGATTTTTTCTTTTATGTCGTTTTAAATTATTTCTAGAAATTGTTATACTTACAGCCATTCGTGAAACATAACAATTTTCGACCAACATTTCTCCAAGACTTTCCTAATTGGTTCTCCATACTCTGAATTAATCTCTGTTCTCGAGCAGGAGTTAAAACTCGTGGTCTTCCACTTTTGGGAAAATTAAGGCATGGTATACCATTTTCGCACGTCTTAATTGTCTGGTAAATCGTTGACACAGAAATATTTTGAGCACTAAAAATTCTTTCAATATCGCATTTTGGTACATGTCCAACTAAACGATAAATACTGTGACGAATATTAAGCTTGCACGACATGTGACGACATCTTAACGAACCGTATTTCTGAAAACTGACATTGTTGATATCGTTTAAGTTGTTTACTAACTTTGACTTCCAATGGCAACTTGATCCAATGCTTCCTACCAATAAAACATTTAAATCAAAAATTTTCCGAAAACTTTAGGGACATACGTTATTTACAGGAATCACAGTTTTCAAGAGCGTCTCCATACCATTGAATGTTTAATTTTCTCGATACGTCTCTAATATGAAGGTGGAAATAGCACACTTGAACTTTTTCCGTGAGTTGGTAATAGCTAGTTTGATTGATAGAAGGTTATCGTTATTTGGTTCAGTTGACATTGTCTACATTTTGGCAAAAATTTATGCTTTCTCTTTGTACGAGAATAGCTGTGTTGTGTGCATAACTAATAGTATTTACCGGTCTTGGTTAATCGTTGGTGTAGCTGTTGTACAATGTAGGTATCATTACACTGCCTTGAGCAAAATCACTCTTCTGAGTTAATCATCCTCTTCTTCCATTGGGAGGGAAAGAAACGTGTTTTATCGGAAAAGGTGGATAGAAAAGTGAAAAAAAAACTGAAAAAGTGAGAAAAACTGAAAAATTCATACCTACAAATAGTGCTCCAGATCCGTTTTTTCTTTTAATAAAACCCCTTAATCTTTAATGAGTTTTAAATCTATTATAGATGAAACTCTAAGAAGAATCATCCATTCATGCAGATTGAAGAGGTAACATAGCAACTATACCTGCCACAGATAACATTTGGTGTTGGGATCGTTGCCCGGTTTAAGCAAGGAAATACCTTTGGCTTGTCCCCATGCTTTGCATCATTAATATAAAGAAGCTATTTTCTACGATTTATGACCTAAACGTCTTGACTTTGCAATGCACGAATACCAGATGCTAACAGTAAAGTAAATAAAGTCTGCTACAATATGTCTTCTGATTAATTATAATATGAAACTCGTATGTCACGATATTCGTTACCAAACAAAAACGAACTGATGTCACGGACATGGACCGTACAGCGGGACAAAGGTGCAATAAGTTGGACATATTGTTCGAGATAGCTCTCCAAAAAGGAGGAAATAACAAATTGGAGACTCAGAAAGAAGAAAAGGGGAACAGGCAGACCGCAGGCGAGTGGTGAACGAATGATATCAAAACATATCGTGGGCAAGCAGTGAATGAGAATTTCTAAGAATACACGTCAATGGACACAAATAGTAAAGGCTTATATCTGGCAGTGAACTAACATTGGCTGAAGAAGAATAATAAATATGAAAAAAAAATTTTAAGGAACGCTTTTTTTATTTACCAGTAAGTAAAATTAAAAATATTATAGAAAAATTAACTAAAACACAAAAAATAAAAAAAAATCATACTCGAAGGATTATTCGAAAAAAAAAATTGTTAGACAGATTAAATGTACAAAAATCTCACAAATTCGTTAAAAAATTGAAAAAATCTAACACATTCGTTAAAGAAAAACGTGGGGTAAAAACAGTTTATTCGATGAAGACTGTGTGAGAATTTTGTATATTTTTAATTTGTCTAACAGTTTTTTCGAATAATCCTTCCAGTTTGAATTTTTTTTATTTTTTGGTTTTTAGTTAATTTTTTTATAATATTTTTAATTTTAGTCATTGGTAAATAAAAAAAAGCGTTTCTTAAAATTTTTTTTTCATATTTTTTTCTTTTATGATGACAGCCAATGCGGCTTTAGGCCAGGGCGAGGTACAATCGATCTCATTTCACGGTGAGACAGTTATCAGAAAAAGCCCTAGAGCATAACAGTAAATTGTTTCTCTGTTTTGTGAACTTGGAAAAAGCATTTGATCGGGCGCCACGTAACAAGATCTGGGAAATATTAAACCGTAGAAATGTGAAACCGAAGTTAATCCAAGCAATAAAGAGTGTAATATATAAATGTACACGTAATAATGTAAGAACGAACAATCACTCATCTCTAGAATTCTACACAAGGACAGATGTAAGACAAGGTGGTGTTCTGAGTCCTTTGTTATTTATCACTCTAATGGACGAAATTGCAAAAGAATGCAGGGGTAAGGTAAAAAGAACTAGGGTTGGGGTGTACAAACTTCAACAAGTTTACGTGTCAGAGTTGATATATACCGATGACCTGATAATTGTGGCAAAATCAGAAAAAGACTTGCAAGTGAATGTGAATGTTTGGAATGAAGCTTTTAAGAAATTTGGGATGAAAATAAATATTGAAAAAACATAAGCTTTAGTAATATCGAAAACTTAAGAAAATATAAATGTAAAGCTCAATAATGAGACCATTACACAAGTAGAGGACTTCAACTATCTTGGATCAACAATGAATGGGCAAGGAAATATAGAACCAGAAATAAACAGCAGGGTAATGAGTGTATACTATGCACTAAATAAAAGTTTTATTAGGAAGACAGAAGTAAGCCTGAAAACAAAAATGAAAGTATTTCAAACTGTATACCAGCCGGTGCTACTCTACGGTAGTGAAACGTGGACAGTGAACGACAACATCCGTAGTAAAATTGTGATCGTGTCGTATAAGAAATGAAGACATGCGTGAACGGTGCGGTGTTGGAAGGACCTTAGACAGACTT
The DNA here is from genome assembly GCF_917563875.1 of Diabrotica virgifera virgifera. Lineage (NCBI taxonomy): Eukaryota > Metazoa > Arthropoda > Insecta > Coleoptera > Chrysomelidae > Diabrotica > Diabrotica virgifera. The sequence goes on along the minus strand of NC_065447.1, from coordinate 25,153,723 downwards.
GAAACGAAACAGTTATCGTGGTTTGGATATATGGCGAGAATGAGTGAAGGTAAAACTGTAAAGAGGGTATGGAAAGCGGCATCTGACAACAAACGACGAAGAGGCAGGCCAGCAAGAACATGGAACGCAAATATTGGAAAGGCTTGCGTAAAAAGGAATATTGGGTGGAGAGAAGCAGAAGAGGCGTCTGATTTCTCCACTTACCTCGACACCGTAAGTTACAAGAGGACGGCTTAAGTAAGTTCTTTTTTTTTTACTTTTTAGTCTTACACTTTTCAAACATTAAAATATATCGTCATGTTTATTAAAATATGTATAAAACATATGATGTACAAACATGAAAAGTAGTCGGAATCGGCAAAAAATTTTAAACTTTATTGTTTATTTATGAAGCATACGTAAACAATTAACTTAAAAAGTGAAATTATGTATAGTTCATATAATTAGCTACAATCTGTAAAAGTTTCAAGTTTCTTCATTGTAAAAAACAAAAGAATTTAATCATTTTGCATTAAAATAGTTATTTTTTATTTAAACCATTAATAAACATAAAAAAAATATTGACTATTCGTGTATTAGTTCCCGCGAATTCATATGTCTGCAAATTTTCATTCATTTGCATTGAAAAAAAGACAGTCAAATTAACGTCTAAAAATTTGACCCAAACGATTGAACTAAAGAAAAGCGTTTAAAAATAGTGAAAAATAATAATTAAAGTAAAACAAACATTGTAGACAGTCCATTGTAGACTGTTCTAACAAAAATTTACTTCTCATATATTTATTCAGTTCTATCTTTTTCGGCAATATAAGAATACTAATTTGATCATTTTGCCAGTAATATTAAAGTTTTGTTACGTTAAATACATCTAGGTCTTGATAATTGTTTTAATTAAATCTCCCTTAGCCACAGCTAAGCTGGCGGCTATGGATCAGGGATAAGGGACAAGGGGTAAGAGATAAAGACTTGTACACGGCGTTTGGCAGTTCTGTAATCAGACCCACTTGACCATGTCTGTTTCTAATAAATTTTCTCTCCTTCAGCTGCCAATTTTCTCAAAATTAAACATCGGCTGATAGATGACGTCGATTATTCATTTCTCCGGTTTTAGCTGGGGTCTTTTGTAATTATGACGGAAAACGGTCAAATATTTTTTAATATAAAATACATTGTTTTTCACAACTGTTTTGTTGATTAGACGTTTTAATTATTGCTTATATTTGTTGTTTTGCTTATGTTTGCATACAGTATGGTGCAAATATCTGGAATAAATTCGATATTTCGTAAACCGGCGACTTTAAGGGAAAATCCCGAAAAAGGCCGATTTTTATTTTTAAATTACGATATTTTGGCATATACTTCATACGAGTGACGTCATCCATATGGACGTGATGACGTAATCGATAATTTTTTTAAATGAGACTAGGAGTCGTGTGATAGCTCATTTGAAAGGGTATTCAATTCTGTATTCAATAATATAAATATTAACATACTTGTTTATACACAGTGTCCAAAAAATTTAAATTTTTTTAAATTAAATTAATTGACAAAAAAAGAAGAATGTATGTAGTTTATTTAATTCAAAATACATTTTACTAGTGTCAGAACACAGAAAAAAATGTTTATTTGGCAATGCTTATTTGTTAAATAAACAATTTTGTTTCTGTTTTCTTACAGCAGTAAAATGTATTTTGAATTAAACAAATTACATACATTCTTCTTTTTTTGTCAATTTATTTAATTTAATAAAAATTTTTTGGACACTGCGTATAAACAATTATGTTAATATTTATATTACTGAATACATAATTTAATACCCCTTCAAATGAGCTGTCACACGACCCATAGTCTCATTTAAAAAAAAATCATCGATTACGTCATCGCGTCCATATGGATAACGTCACTCTTGTGAAATATATTCCAAAATATCGTAATTTAAAAATAAAATTTTTTCCGTAAAGTCGCCGGTTTAGAAATATTGAATTGAGTGTCTGAGAAAGAGGAGGGATTATGCCATAAAAAATTTTTTTGAGTAATTAAAGATTTTATTAGGCTAAACATAAAATACATTAAATGTCATTTTAAATAATTATAAAAATTATGTTTGGTATAATTATGTACCAAAGAATCTGGAAAAATTGTTGAAAAAAAATTTTTTATGAAAAATTTTTGAAATATTGTCACTAAAAGAAAATTTTTAAATTTTTAAAAATGTTTAAATTTTTATATAAAGCTCTCTTAGAAACACATTAAGCAACACATAAGTACAATATTAAAAAGCCAAAAAATATTACCTTGTGTTTTTAATTTCTTAGTAAACAGAAAATAATTCACAAAGAAATACATACTACTTAAAACAATGCACATTAACAGAGATAGAAAGAACTGAGTCAAAAATAAATTTTATTTTTAAAAAATTCTTTCATGTTACACGTAATAAGTAAAAATAAAATAAAATCAGTACTCATTAAGGAGGGAGGGTATGGTCTGAAATATTTAATTATTATTTCAAATAAAAGTGAATACTTTGAAGAATACTCTCTGAAAATTTCAAAATAATCGGAGTAAAATTACCAGAGATACAGGGTGTTGAATATCCCTACCTTCGACTCGCTTTGCCGCGACTTGCAAGCTTTGCAAGCGCCAGCACGCTTGAGCGTAGTGAGAGTGAGAAACGTTAAACAACTGTTTGCCTTCTCTTTTGTAGATTACTTCTCGATTCAAAAAACATATTCCATTGTGCATTACTTTACGATTTGGCAGAAAAATAAGAAGATAAAAATGCAGTTGTCAAAACTTTAAACGCATTTTTCTCAAAACTGCTTTTTCAAATGCGGTGGACATTGTAACTGAAAAAGTACTTGGCCGATCTACCTGATATTTTGCACAGATCTTCTTTAGATATTTCATGAGGTAACAACGTCGAGATATTTTTCTTTTTTTGCTTATTTTTTGTTCAACAATTATCAATCTGTTGATTTTCGCAAAAGTTTTACCAAAAATTTCATTTTTTGCTTATTTCTGAGTGATACCAAAAATTAAAAAGTCAATAAAAATAAAAAAAACTCGACGATGTGACCTCGTGAAACTCATAAGCTAGTTAAATCTTGTTAAATTTTTTGTTTCGTATGATCTAGTGACGAGTTCTGATGTCCACCGCAAAATCCATTTTATTGTGAGCTGCCTGTCAAAATTTGTCACCAATGGCTTACTTGTCAATATTTTGGACTGAATTTTTTTCCAAATATTCTTTGAATTATACTTAATATATATATTTAATTTAAAAAATAAAATAATTGTATCATAGCTTCGAAAAAAAAATCACAAAAATGTGCTTGATATGTTGATTTCAAGCCATACTCCCCCTTAAAACAATTCAAATAGACCTGCTGAACCAAAATATTGACCTACACTCTTTTACAGATAAAAAACATTAAAAAATACATAGGCTAGAATGCTCTTTAAAAACAAAAGGACATGTGGCATAGCCCCTTATATTTCTCAACAAACAGCTGACGCTCGGACTTTCGGATTTTCAATTGCATTTTAGACAAACATGGAGATATGCCACACTTACAAGAAGTTAATATTATTGGTCCTTGATGGCAGCACTATGCAGAACGACAAAAAAACCAAAAGCACAATTTGTGTGGCATAGCCCCTTCTCTTACTCAGGCACTCAATTTATTCCAGACATTTGCACCATACTGTATGCCATTTTCTAAAAATAATAGGTTTTACTCAAATCAATTTCTACGCATTCAGATTATATTTTATAAATATATTTTTATTCTCTTTTGTAAATTGTTAGATTTGTTATTATTCTTATTTATTTTATTTATGTTTCGTGGACCTTAAAAAAGCCTATGACAGTGTCAAATTAAAGGACGTTATCCATTTATTGTACACAAAAGAGATACCTCTAGATATATTTAAAACTGTCAAAAATATTTAATAAAGAAAACAACACAATAAAAGTAAAAGTTGAAAAAGAACTAATAACTTACCCATGTGAAGCTGGCAATAGGATAAGGCTGGGGGATGCCCTGAGTCCTTTCTTGTTCAACCTGATCATGGATGAAATCATAAAAAAAGTAATAACTAAAGAAAGGATATCAAATGGGAGAAAAAAAAAACTTAAAATGATCTCTTATGCAGACGATGCAATACTAATCTTTCAAACCGAAGATGATTTTCAACGTATGCTGCTTTAATACAACCGTCAGAAAGTTTAACATGTTAATTTCCCCAAAAAAGACAAAATGCATGGTTTAAACAGCAAATCTATTAAGATTTAATTTAGAGCTGAAAGGCCAGACAATAGACCAAATCATGGAGTTTAAATATCTAGGTATCACACTATTTACGAAGCTATGGAAATCTCAAAACAGAAGTGGAAGATCAAAAAAATAGAGCAAACAGCGTAGGTTACCTGCATGAAAAGATTTAGAGCAGGAAGGAAATGAAGGGCACAATTTACAAAACAGTCATCAGGCCAATTATAACATACGGGCAAAAACACAACCTGACACATACAGGACAAAGAGATTGCTAGAAACAGTAGAGATGAAAACCCTTCCAAAAATCGATGGGACGGAGCTAGAGGTACAGATATACGAAGGAGATGCAAGGAAGGATTTAAGAAGTGGGTAAGAAACAAAAGAATAGAATGGAGCTACCATATCGGCTTACTAGATAATATTTGTGTAAATATGTTAAGAATATTTATCACCTAGGAATAGAAACCCGTGCAAAAATGAATAAGTGAAAAGTTGTTGTTTCACATTAAAAAAAATGGCAGATATTGTATAAATGTGATAGTCGCTGGACAAGAGACCTGGATATTTTGGTATAAACCCGGGACCCGTAAACACAGTTAGCATTTCCCCATAACAATCTGTAGTTCATCGTTAAATGTGCAAAAGTTTTTGGCTAAGAAAGTGTTCCCACATTGCTTATTAATATCCACTTTTTAGCCCCTATATTGCCGCCTCTAAATTTCTCTTAATCTCCAAGATGAAGATATCGCTCTAGGGAACTCATAATGGCGACGTAGGGAGGATCCTTCTTCTTCTTCTTCAGGTTCCTTCCCCTATCGGAGGTTGGAAATCATCATCGCTATTTTAATTGTATTGGCTGCACTTCTGAATAATTCTAATGAGCTGCAACCGAACCACTCTCTCAACTTGGGAGGGTGCAGAAAGTTGTAACTCCGGTGGTACTGAACGAGTTAAATAAAGAGTGAAGGTCAATAGTAGAATTTTTATTGTAATTTATTTGCTTGTATTTTATTGACAAATTTTATTGGCAATATTAAATGTCACCTTGTATAGAAGCACCGAGAAGAAGCTACGTAACCCTCAGTTAGGATGGTGGACTCTTCTCCTAAGTTTAAACATTTTATTAACGGTCAAAATTGTGGCCTCTCTGTATTAAGTTAACGTGGAATTACTCATTTTTAGGTATCGCTGATGATGGCCTGTTAAGACCGAAACCGTTGGGGAAAAATTGTTTTTACCGTTGTGGAACATGTTAATTTTTAATTAAGTGTACCAATTACAAAAAAAATACGAAACACTCTATAACAGCATACAAAAAGAAATTCGACGTAAAATACGAGAAGCAAAGAGTCAACATCTAGCCAAACAGTGTCAAGACATTGAAGAACTTGAAAACAAATATGACACGTTTAACATGTATAAAAAAAGTGAAAGAAGTGGCTGGTATCTTCAATAAGAAACAAACTGCATTGCTACAAGATGAACATGGTAAAGTAATATTTGAAGTAGAGGACAAACTTAAAGAAAGGGAAAATTACGTTACGAACCTATTTGAAGACAATAGGAGTAGTTCACCACCCGATATTACTAACTGCGACGGACCACTACTAATAACACGCTCTGAGGTAATAAAAGCCATACAATCATCAAAAGATGGCAGAGCGACTGGTCCTGATGAAATTCCAACTGAAATATACAAGCTTATGAATGATAGCAATGTTTTAGAGGCTATAACTTCGTTTTTCAATACCATTTATACCAGCGGACAAATCCTAATGGCTGGTCTAATTCACTGTTTATAGCTCTACCTAAGAAGACAACAGCAAAAACCTGTGCTGATTATAGAACCATCAGTTTGTTAAACCATTTATGGAAAATTTTTCTGAAGGTAATACATGATCGTATCTACAATAAATGGGAGGAATACCTGGATGACACACAGTTTGGTTTCCGTAACGGGTTTGGAACGAGAGAGGCACTGTTTGGAATGAACGTACTTGCTCAAAGATGTCGAGATATATCTGTAGACATGTACTGTTGTTTTATTGACTTCCAAAAGGCATTTGATCGTGTTAAGCACTCTATATTGATCGAAGCTCTAAAAGACATAAGCTTGGACGGCAAAGATGGTCGAATAATTGCAAATTTATATTGGAATCAAACAACATCAGTTTTAGTAGATAGTGTGGAATCACAGGCTCTTAATATTAAAAGAGGAGTACGGCAGGGATGCCTCTTTCACCACTGCTTTTCAACGTTTACTCCGAAAGAATTTTCAGAAGAGCTCTTTCTGAAAAACAAGAAGGAATACTTGTGAACGGTGAAGTCATCAATAATTTGCGATATGCGGACGATACAGTAATCCTAGCTTCTAGTCAAGAAGATCTGCAAACACTACTTGATAGTGTCGTTAAGAGTTGTAGGGGGGCAGGTCTGAATCTGAACATACGGAAAACCAAAATACTCGTAATAAGTAAACAGCAGCATATAAAACCGTCTATATATGTAAATAATACCAAACTTGAGCAAGTTGATAAAATCGTTTACCTTGGACAGCAACTAAATTGTAACGCAGAAAGTCAAGGCGAAATTAGATCTAGGATAGAGCAGGCTAGAGCCGCTTTTAGAAGGATGTCCAAGGTGTTAAATAACAGAGAACTAAAATTGGCATTGAGGATCCGCCTACTTCGCTGCTACGTTTTCTCGGTCTTACTTTATGGTGTCGAGTCCTGGACGGTGAATAAAATCGATCTAAATCGCCTTGAGGCTTTCGAAATGTGGTGCTATAGAAGAATTTTAAAAGTTTCCTGGGTGGAGAAGATTCGAAACTCCGCAATACTAGAACGTCTCAGCAAGACTACTGAGATCATAAAAAGCATCAAGCAGAGAAAGCTGGAGTACTTCGGACATGTAATGAGAGGTCTCAAATATAGGTTGCTACAAAATATTATGCAAGGAAAAATATAGCAGGCAAACGCGGTCCAGGACGAAGAAGAACCTCATGGTTGAAGAACTTGCAAGATTGGTATGGTGTTGATACAAGCATGGTATTTAGGGTGGCAGTGAATAAAATTAGGATAGCTATGATGGTAACCAACGTTCTGAAAGGATATGGTACATGAAGAAGAAGAAGATGCCAATTACACTACGTAGCTGTTTTACGCTACCTAGCAAGTTTTGTTAAGTATGTATGTTACTTCTGAAATTATGGGCTTTACGTCTATAATATTTCCCCTAAATTTTTCAGTCGACTTATTTAATTTTCCTAAAACCTATTACATGTATATAATAAACAAAAAATTCCCCTTTATCCTTAATAGAACCGCCAAGTCAACATCTTACCACCTTCAGTGAACTTTCCTGGAAAATATACCGTTTACAGCAAATACCCGCATCGTGTGTACGGAAAGTTCAAACAGTTGGCTGTGCCTTGTGCTATTGACAAACGACGTTCTGGAGCGCAGGCCACTTTGATCACTGGGATTGGAGTTTCATTGCTTTTACAATCAAATAAATGGATGTATATTGCAATGCAATCATTCTTCTCTCTGATAAAACATTATCGGGATTGTTGTGGATCGAAACTAATAACTTTTTAGAATTGAAAATTTCGCTTTATCATAACATTTAAGAAAATTGGTATTAATATTAAAGCAACCAGACATGAAATTTGTGATTAACCATTATTTCCTTCATACTTAAACTTATAGAAATCAGCTTCTAGATTTTGTTCAAACTAAATAATATGTATTTTTTTCTTGTAGTATTTTAATACTATTTACTATATTTATTGGGAATTAATCACAATCTTAATTTAAAATACGTTTACTACAATATTTTTTAATTATGATTTTTCGTCTTAAAAATCGTATTTTTCCTTTTTTTTCAGTTTTAAATTGTTTATAACTAGAATACCATCAAATTTAGAAAATATTCCCACGAATTTTTATTCAAAAGAATAACAATATAAAAATGTTGTTCGAGACGAAAAGTGCATTTATACAATCTGTTTAAAAAATGTTTAAATAAAATTGGGATTACTATTCGAATGGGCGACTTCTTGAACCTTAATGTGGTGAGGTGTCCCGTAAATGTGAATATGCAAAAATATTTCCATGAAATACGTTTTCGAACGAATTCGAGATTTTTGCGTTATCTAAATATACGGAGTGTTGGTAAAAAAGTGCGAAAAACTTTAAGGAGTTACTCGACGTGAAAAAATATGGCAATTTTTTTCTATAAACATAAGACGGACACAGTCCGTCTAATTTACTTACCGTTGCACGTCATTATTTACGTTAGAGATTAAGTTGACATTGTTGCACAATTACAAAAAATTCTTGAATTCATTTTAAATCAAATACATCACATATTTTTTGCGGAAGTGGATTATACAGCAAAACAAATTAACATTCAATGTTGGTTATTCGCAATTAGTAACTGCATCATCGACATAGCACAACATCGTGACTTTATGCGCTCCCATGTAGTATCCATGTCGTTTTCTTACTTCGTGAATTATTTGATTCATCACCATATTGAATTACAATGGGCTGAGCGGGACTCCTTGGCTGATTCCTCCTTTTAGTTCTATGCGTTCTGTTTCTCTTGTTGACATTATAAGTCTGGTCTTGTTGTCATTGTTAATTTCGTTAAGTAGCCTTATTATCTGTTGGGCTATTTGTTCAGCTTGTAATAAATGTCAGATATCATTTAGCATTACCTTGTCAAAAGCACTTCTCAAATCTACAAAGCACATGTATGCTGGTTTTCCATATTGAATAGACTTTTCTATTATTTTTCTGACAATAAACTTGCGTCTATTGTGCTTCGGTGCTTCCCGAAACCTTGTTGTTCATCTGCCATGTTCGATTTTTCCTCGACTTTATCTTTTATGACTGCAGTCAACAATTTTAATGTACTATTCATCAGACTAATGCCTCTATTATTTTCAGGATTTTTCGAGTCTCCCTTTTTAAGTATCGGTAGCAGGAGGCTTCCCCTCCATCCCGCTGGTACTACTCCGATATTTATTATATCGACGAATAATTTTAGGAGCCATTTGAGTAGTGTTCCTCTTCCATATTTTATCAGTTCATTGTTTATCTTATCAGGACTAGGTACTTTTCTATTTTTTAATTTTCTTATTCGTTCTTTTTGCTCTTTTTCTGATACCAAATTCCCTTTGCATAAAATATCAACGGGTTTCAGAGCAATAAATAAATCGTCAGTTTGTAACAAAAATTTTAACACGCTGTGTCTCGGACACAAAGCATTTGCGGACATATTTATATAGCAAACTGTGCTTATCTTGTAAAAAGCCAGCAAACTGTCTTTAAAAAAATGTTAATTATTAGTCTGAATCGTTATTTGAACAATAATCAAAATACACACATGCAAGGTCAATTATACAGAATAAATTGTTAAGTATAGAAATAATCAAGTATACATTGCATGACAAATCATTTGTAATAAACAACAACAACAAAAAATTAAAATATTCAAGAAAATTTTAACATGCGTGCATGCGTGCTATTCTTGTTCTCATGATCATTTTTCAGTGCGTCATTAATTATGACGTCATATACTGTATTGGCTGTGTCGAGACTTATTTCATGTAATTATTGACGAATCTGACAGATGCCACAATCGTACTTAGCCATAGGTGAAAAGTTTGTGGAATTAGTAACTTAGTAGATTTGATTTTTACACAATATGTTAACATGTAGGTATTTTTTATAAAGGGGAATAGAATTAAAAAGTAAACAATATTGTTAATTAAATTTATAAATATGGAAACATTAAAAAATGACACAAAACTATCCATAAACTGTGTTTTTATCTTCTTCTCTAGGTGCTGTCTCCGCTTCAAAAGTTAGCAATCATCAGAGAGATCTTTATTTCTGAAACATCGGCTCTAAATAATTCATTGTTATTACATCCAAACCAGTTCCTAAGGTTCTTCAGCCATGAGTTACGTCTCCTTACTATGGATCTTTTTCTTGGATAATGACCTGGAGTATTAGATATACATCTCTCATCACATGTCCCATATATCTCAGCTTATGCGTAAGTCTCATTACCTCCACGTTGGCTATTCTATCTACTCATGAGATATTTAGCTACTCATGAGATATTACTCATGAGATTTTAGCTCATGAAATATTTAGATATTTTAGATCAACAGATATTTAGCACTCTTCGGTACATCTCGAATGTGTCTAGTCTCCTCACGTCAATGACTAACTTTTAACGAACTAAATTCTAAACCAAAACACAAAATAATGCACAAAGACGTTGTGAAACACAAGTGAAGTCGAATTCGAAATTTCAAAATGACAGGTACACAAAATACTGACCTGAATAATAACCGTCACTTGACTCTTTGACACTTCTAAAAAATGGCCAAAATGGACGAAGTTTTCGTCAAATTTTCGTAATACGTGTATTTGATTGGCTAGAAAAAACGCGCATTCTAAATATCAACGAATCAAACGTAGGTTAGGAATAGACATCTTATGTATATAACCATTGTAATGCTGCATTATTTTTGTGTTTAATCACGGAGCTACCGCTTTTTCCGTCTCATCTAACTTAATGCATTAGAGAGAAATCGAAAAACTGTGACGCACTGAAAAATGATCATGAGAACAAGAATACCAAACATACTAAAGTTATGAATTCCTTCTACAAGACGTTGTCACGACAACCGACAGTATTGTGAATTGTGGAAATAGACGCATTTTGTTTGAGATTTATTAAGTAGTCCTTTGATCCTTTGACCCTTTGATCTTTAAATGTCTCACTCAAAAAGAAACAAATTGGTTTAAATACAGATAATATTTTTGAGCACTTAATAACATTTTTCTATTCTCATATTATAATATATCAATTATGATGTCACTACCTGTATCTTAATGACATAATAACCTTCATATGAAACAGATTTTCATTAAGATACAGATTTTCAACGAAAACTTTTCGTTTATAAATTCGCAAAGTCTGTGTGTTATTGCGTTGCCGTTCCTGCAATACTTAGAGCAGATTTATCGATGGATTCATATGTAATTTTGTCTTCTGAATCCAAATCTGAAAACGGCATTAGATATCTCTAACCGTCTTCGAGATAATCGACCTCAAAGTCTAAAATGTGACGTCACAATCCTTTTATTTTCTGCCGACACACTAAACCTCAGCTGAAATCGTTGCTAGTAAGTAGGCTAGTTTTTTAATATGAATTTGTTAAGTAAAGCATAGGTTATTTACATTATTTGAGTTTGACACTTCGTGAATGTCAAACTAAATTTTAAATTAAGTATTAATAAAATATCAATGATATTTGATAGTGAATTTAATTATTATATAAAATAAATACGATGTTCAAAAATACAATTTGAGTATATTTTGAAAGCAATACTTTATTAACAATTTTAATGATAAATGGACTGTTCCATTTGTTATCAAATGAAAATTGTTATTATAGTACGTTCGCTAAACTCATGACAAAATTGGCTAGTGATTTTAGTAGGTGATTTTTTTGTTTTTTGCCAAGTTTGCCAAAATTGGCAAGATTACTAATTATTTAGTAATTATTAACTATTTAGTAATTATTTTTTTGCCAAATTGGTAAAATTACTGACTAAAATCACTAGCCAGTTGGGTCTGAGTTTAGCGAACCGACTATATAAAATGTTGTTTGGAATAAAAAATTATGGTCTGATATGTGCAATTACATCCTTTGGATGAAAAATAATATTTGAAGATTTTTCTCAAATTATGGATACCAACAACATTTTCATTTATAACTCTCTTTTATTTTTAATTTGACGAAGAAAAGTTATTCTTCTTACAAAGCTCGTCATGGTCTAAGATTTATGATGCAACCATCATATATCAAATTTTATTAATTTTATACGAGGTATATAAAAAAATGAATTTCGATCAAGAGTAAAGTATCTTTATAGTCCACAACATTTAAATTAGAATGATATAATTGCACATTAAAACTTAATTTTTATTTCTAAACAACTTTTCATAATAGCAATTTTCCATATTATGAATTAAAATACGTAAATAAACAAAGTTTTCGTTATGATAATGTTCGCATTTTCAGCTTGTTAACCAATAGAATCGCGATATGGCATTCGCGATAAAGGTGGTACACGCGCAGTGACCAATGGCGAGTAAAATACATACGCTTTTACTGTAACCCTACCACCGTGGGGGGTCGTGTTTGGTATCATTTGATAGATTTTTCAAAAATATTGAATACGTGTATTTTGCAGGTTTTCGATCTGATGTTCAATTCACGAAATGTCGCAGGGTTCCTATTTAAAATTTTAAATTTACCCCTACCCCTCTCCGTGGGGGTCGTGTCTGGTATAATTCGATAGATTTTTAGAAAATATTGAACACGTATTTTTTGTGTTTCGATCTGACGTTTATTTCTCCAAATATTTTTTCTTGTGAAACTTTGTGACTCACCCATTTCCTTACGCCTCACTCAAACCGTCAGATTTTTGAAATATCCACTGTTCTACATAAATATACTTAACTTACCTTATCTTAATCTGACGATTTCGAGTTTTTCTAAGGATAGATTTTTTCGGACCTTCCTTAACGAACTCCCCTGTATTAAGATCCAATATTTGGAAGGGGTACATTTACAGGGTACCCCTGATTTCTCTCCATGTGGTTTTCTGACGCGCTCGAGTAATTGCCAAAATCCCCGCTTGGGCTCCCCTACCATAACAGTGTTATACAAGTAAATGTACTCGATTATGGTACTCAAACAATGTAATGGTGTATCTAAGTTGTACTTTACCACGTGGGGTTGGTATCAGGAGCTACCAGTGTTCGTATGGGCACACGTAGCTTCTCCTTGGGCAACAGGAACAAAAGTGAAGTCAAAAGACGGTCTTTGGGATCTCCTGAACTCGAAATATAGGTGGAGGCGAATATTGACACAAATGTTGCTAAACCTTTAAGGTGATACAGTAGCGATCAACAGGTAGCAAAAACGCGTTCCAAGATTGCGGCTGTAATTTTGAATATTTTTTCGAGATGTTTGGCACACATATTCGTAATATATTAAAGAATGGCGGTACAGAGCCCAATTTGAAAAATATATTAATATGTGGAAATTACTCTGTAATTAAATACAATATTAAAAAAACGAGCCTGTACCGCCATTAAGAAGAACAAAAAAATACACTTTCTTCCAATAAACTTTTTTATCCGATGCCTAGATTTTGTGTCATTTCGGAACTACTAAAATTTTTTATTTCATTAGTAGTTCCAAAATGACACAAAATCTAGACATCGGATAAAAAAGTTTATTTGAAGAAAGTGTATTTTTTTGTTCTTCTTAATGGCGGTACAGGCTCGTTTTTTTAATATTGTATTTAATTACAGAGTAATTTCCAGAGCCATGTACACGTGTACACATATATATATATATATATATATATATATATATATATATATATATATATATATATATATATATATATATGAAACATAAAAAACAACTTTGTCTTGGTTTCAGTCACACACAATAAAGCCAAGCAACTGTATAGTATTGAACTCAACAGTCTATACTATAGCATGTAAAAATGAGACACTTAGCAATTGGGAGCAACCAATCTGATGAAAAGTGCTTGGTGTATAATTTGATATACAGAGAGAGTCTGTAAAGTGGAATAAATTCAATATCTCAAATACTAATTGTTTTTTTGGAAAATGCTCAGACCCGTCGATTAGTATTTCAAATTGTCCTTTTTGACATTCAATAATAATGTATACAGGGTGTCCCAATTTAGAGATATGACGTCATCGTCGATTTTCTTAAATGGCAACACTGTCATTTTGATAGCTAATTTGATAGGGTTTGTAAAGTTATACATAACTGCAAAATATCAAATTTTTATTCTCTACCATTTACAAGATAATAGAAAATAACAAAGTTATATCTGTAATTTGGAATATATTCAATAATTAAAATACTAACTGTTTTTTTGAAAAATTCTCAGACCCGTCGATTAGTATATCAAATTGTCCTTTTTGACATATAATAATAATGTATACAGGGTGTCCCAATTTAGAGATATGACGTCATCGTTGATTTTCTTAAATGGCAACACTGTCATTTTGATAGCTATTTTGATAGGGTGTGTAAAGTTATACACAACTGCAAAATTTCAAATTTGTATTCTCTACCATTTAGATGATAATAAAAAATAACAAAGTTATGAAAAAGAAGTAATCAACTAATAATTGAATTTAATTATTTCAATAAATTAAGCAAAAACTCATAATGTTGCCCTCAATTATTGTCAAATTGTCAATGGGCAACGTTATGAGCATTTTCTTAATTGAAATAAATAAATTCAATTATTATTTGATTACTTTTTGTTCTTCATAACTTTGTTATTTTTTATTATCTTGTAAATGGTAGGGAATAAAAATTTGAAATTTTTCAGATGTGTATAACTTTACACACGCTATCAAAATAGCTATCAAAATGATAGTGTTGCCATTTAAGAAAATCAACGATGACGTCATATCTCTAAATTGGGACACCCTGTATACATTATTATTATATGTCAAAAATGACAATTTGATATACTAATCGACGGGTCTGAGCATTTTTCAAAAAAACCGTTAGTATTTTAATTATTGAATATATTCCAAATTACAGATATAACTTTGTTATTTTCTCTTATCTTATAAATGGTAGAGAATAAAAATTTGATATTTTGCAGTTATGTATAACTTTACAAACCCTATCAAATTAGCTATCAAAATGACAGTGTTGCCATTTAAGAAAATCGACGATGACGTCATATCTCTAAATTGGGACAACCTGTATACATTATTATTGAATGTCAAAAAGGACAATTTGAAATACTAATCGACGGGTCTGAGCATTTTCCAAAAAAACAATTAGTATTTGAGATATTGAATTTATTCCACTTTACAGACTCTCTCTGTATATACTACCATCAATCCTTAACTAGTCAAGGGTTGATGGAGTCCTGATTAGATCGTATGCGATTAAAAGACATAATACAAAGTTTTTAATGATCGGTATGTACTTACATAACAGCCATAGAAACTGTTCCACATCTAAAGATGTACCTGGAAGTCACCAGCCCCATAAGAAGAGTTGACCAATCAAACAGTCCTTAGTCTCTTAAGAAAAAGGGCTGGTGACTTCCAGGTACATCTTTAGCTGTGGAACAGTTTCTATGGCTGTTATGTAAGTACATACCGATCACTAAAAACTTTGTATTATGTCTTTTAATCGCATACGATCTAATCAGGACTCCATCAACCCTTGACTAGTTAAGGATTGATGGTAGTATATATATCAAATTATACACCAAGCACTTTTCATCAGATTGGTTGCTCCCAATGACTAAGTGTCTCATTTTTACATGCTATAGTATAGACTGTTGAGTTCAATACTATACAGTTGCTTGGCTTTATTGTGTGTGATTGAAACCAAGACAAAGTTGTTTTTATGTTTTAAGGCCGCACATCAAAGAAACATGAAACGTAAATTACGCGTCATGGAAATAAAACAGTGCTAAACAAATAAACGTCCGCCCATTTATGAAACTCTCCGAAAATAAAAATGTGTCATGAGCATGAATCACACTCGTTTCATTGGTAGGTTGACTTTCAGATTTGTTTAGCAATGTTTAAGGTTCATGAAACATGTTTTTCGTTTCATGTTTCATGTTTTTCGTTTCATGTTTCTTCGGTGTGCGGCTTGGCACATCAAAGAAACATGAAACGTAAATTACGGTTCATGGAAATAAACCTGGAAAAATAAAAATGTGTCATGAGCATGAATCACACTCGTTTCATTGATAGGCGGACTTTGAGATTTGTTTTGCAGTGTTTTTTTTTCATGAAACATGCTTTTCGTTTCATGTTTCATGTTTTTCGTTTCATGTTTCTTTGGTGTGCGGCTTGCCTAAGGCCTTACACTCGACTGTTAAGAATTCTACCACGGCCTTGTATAATGCGTTTCTCTCTACACTATCGTAAGTACATCTAAAATTCACAAACAAATTGTGAGCATCAATAATTCCATACTCATATGTTCTTCCCAAAGCTTGCCTTAAAAAGAATATTAGATTGATAGTGGACTTTTCTTTGCGAAACTCACGAAAAGAATCGTAAAAAAACATTCACCAAAAACACGATTCCAGTATGGCATTTAATCTGGAACGCCAATGAAGCAACAAAAGTTACAATATTTTTTCCTGAAAAATATTATTTTTAACCAGTTACAAAAAAACTCGAAGAGGTACTACAAGGTTATTTATTATTGTCAAAAATCATAAAAGGGCGCTCTTCGGCTTTACACAAGCCATCATCAGCTTAAATACAGGACATAGAAAACAACGGACTGACCAGAAAACAGGAAGGAGGAAGAATCAGCTAGTTTACATTATATAGTATGTATAGAGATGCACACCCTTTATCATTAATATGTAGCTATTTAGAGCATTCATTTAACACACCTGATCGGCTCACATGATGGTTCCTCTACATGCTGAAGTTCTTCAAGATTTTAGAGTACAATAAAAACAAAATGCTATAAATAGCTACATATTAATGATGAAGTGTGTGCATCTCTATACTATATAATGTAAATTAGCTGATTCTTCCTCCTTCCTGTTTTCTGGTCAGTCCGTTGTTTTCTATGTCCTGTATTTAAGCTGATGATGGCTTGTGTAAAGCCGAAACGCGTCCTTTTATGATTTTTAACAATAATAAATAACCTTGTGGTACCTCTTCGAGTTTTTTTGTAACTGGTTACCTCGAGACCACATTTGAGTAATATGGATACTTCTCTTCATGTTATTATTTTTAAGTTTTCCATTAATACTCCTTCGTATGTGCAAAACAACATTCAAAAAATTAACGTTCTATCTCTCTGTATTAATAATTATGATCCTGAGATCTAATTGCACGCCCGCGCTTGAAAATAACCAAAGGTAGAGAGAAATATCACTCCCTGTTATGTCAACGACGCGACGACCATTCCTCGGTTACTAGGAAACTGCGAGATGGCCGTAGGCCCCAATAACAAATTCAATAAACAAAAGAAAATAAGCAAAAACAACCTTTTCTGGCAGGGAACATAACCGTTGGCGCTCTGGCGACCCTGAAACCTAAAATAACTGAACTAATATTCAGAAGTAGGTAGGGCGTGACAGAGGATATTAAACAGCGTTTAAAAGTTAAGGGCAGGATGTATTTATTATCGAGGACGAGAAACTGAGGCAAGGGTAGTTTTGAAGGAATTAAGGCGAGAGGATATTTTTAGGCCAATTTAAATTGCCTATTGTTCTGACTTTACGTAAATGTCATGTATTTGCTAATATCTGGTCTTGAAATTATTTGGCTTCGTAAACAAAAGTACGAGGAACTTTTGAAAGTGAGTGGTCGATCTTTAAGTGCGAACTTATAGAGTATACTAGGCACTAGGTAAAATATAACGGCACTGAGATGTGGAAACCACGGAATGACCACCAAATTAAAAATTTGCATGAATGCTCTTAGTAAAAATCTACACGGTTGCACAAATTGATAATTTACTTAATTTCGCTCTTTCCACTATGATTTGGGTCTTTATTTTATATGCGACACTTCTTCTTATCCTGCCGTCTTCTACTGAAGATTGTCGAAAACTTTTCTAAAAGCTTCCTTACATTTTGCAACCTCGTAACGGTTCGCATCATTTTCCGGGTTTTGTCCTAATAGATTTTGTTCTAATAGATTTTGTGCAATTAGATCTTTAAATACAAAATATATTTCTTTTTGCTCCACGTTGGGCGCCAATTTAACAAATTTTGGAAAGGACAGTAACAACATATAGGAGAAGGATGTAGTAAAAGACTGTAAGGAATACAGTATGTCCACGGTTGGGGTGCCCAAGAGGAAAAACTTTTTTATTTTCAATTTTAGCGAAAAATGTCATTCTTGATAAAAAGTTTTTCTTGTTCTAAAACCCCATAAAACGAAATAACAGTTAAGTTTTTCAACTTCTGCTTAATTTTGTAGCCAATTTTATGTAAATCCCTATAAATTTTGCACTAAGTTCGAAATCGTAACAATAATCTAGTGTTGCCAAGCCACAATGTAGCTTAGTAACTGTCAACTCCGATAAATAATTTGCGAATTGTCATTTTTTTCAATAATGTTAAGCGTTCAATACAGAATTTATCTTGTAATAAATTTCGTTATTAAAATTATTGGATTAATAATTATTTAATTAATAAATAATTGGATGATTCAAGGAGAACGACAGTCTGGTTTCATAATCCAGAGAAGCGAAAGGGTTATTCTCCCAAGTTATTATTGTTAAAATTTAGAACTTGGTGCAAAAATTTATAAGGATTTACATAAAATTGGCTATAAACTTAAGCAGGATTTGAAAACTTGAATTTTATTTCATTTTATGAGGTTTTAGAACAAGCAAAACTTTTTATCAAGAATGACATTTTTCGCTAAAATTGAAAATAAAAAAGTTTTTCCTCTTGGGTGCCCCATCCGTGGACACACTGTATAACAAATAAAAATAAATGCGCGACTTAAATGCACGTTCTTAAGCCAGAGAAGTCTTACTCCATCAAAGCTATTATTCTGTAATCTGAGCAGGTCGTTTCACTTAACTTTTGGGAATTGCTAATAAGATGGATTGCAGACATTGTCTGAGGATTGTATCAGTGTGATATATTAAATTAAGAGTGCACCCTTAAATCAATAACATCTCCATCAATGAGTTTTAATAATTCGATAGCACATCATCTGGTCCAATAGGTGGTCCCGTATTATCTGTGGTTTCTAATGGCAGTTCTTCTATTTCATCATTAGATAGTTGATGGATGTAATTGTTCCAGTGTCCCAATCTCTGTAATTGTGTCATTAATTAACAAAACTAATAATATCATCTTTATTATTTTTAAGGCTATTGGTTCTTGTGCTTTTTCTAGAACCTCTGATTTCTTAATTTTTTTGTTTGCATAGCTATTATAATTTTTATCCAGATCTTCTATCTCCTTGAATCTGTCAAAGAGCCATCTTTCTTTTGCCTCTCGAATATTCTTTGTAATGTTTTTCTTCTTCTTCTTTTTGTTAAGAATACAAAAAGAAAAAGAGCTGCTAACCACAAGAAAAACATCCAGAATCGAATATCTCGGTCACGTCATGAGAAACAGCGAGAGATATAGACTGTTGCAACTAATGTTATATGGAAAAGTAGAATAAAAACTACGACCAGAAAAATCAACCCCAAAAATAATATTTTCAGACCAGGCAGCAGTATGCAAAGTACAGATTGAGATGATGGCCGGCAACATCCGAAACAGGATACAATAAGAAGATATTTCTCTGAACTTCTTTGTATTCATTCAAGTACAGTCGAACCCGCTTATTGGAATAGCGTTCGTGCCAAGCAAAAATATTCCTATAACCGGGATATTATTATAACCGATCATTGATGGCTGGTAGAAATAAGTGTACCTACTGAATAGACCTACATAATAATGTACATACTATGTATGTACCTACATTTACATTGTATTTATATGGTTTTAGGTCCTTTTATGTCAATGATACAGCAGTGTAACCTATTTTATTAAAAAACCAAATTACATTTTCTGTGCATAAATACATTAATAAGTATGAAATGTGTGCAATATGTAGACATGTATATATTACCCTTTTTAAAATGCATACACCAAAATTACTTTTAATTTTTTTTTGAAAAATTTTTAAGTTATGCAAATTAGAAAAAATTAGATTGAATTGGCCCTCCAGAAATCTTCTTATAATATTACAAACGGTTAGGACTTGCCAAATTGGATGGAATATCCACAAAATTTAAAAAATTTTCATCGTTCGCTTTAATATTGAGTTGGGTGGTTTCATTGTTTTGTTCTTAATCTTCAGTATCTTCGAAAACCGATAAATTATCGTCAAAAGAAACAACTCTTATTCGTCCTTTATTTTGTTGAATTCTGTGTTTTGATGAATTGGCAGGCAAAAAATACGGATTGTTAAAATATTCAAACTCATGTCGGGTTTATGGACAGGGTTATCAAAGAGAACATTTCTATTCTTGTCTACCATTGTATTGTCGAAGTCAATAAACCATTAACCAATAAAATTTATAACTGCAACGAGGTAGGTGGGTCGCAATAGAAATTTATACAAGTTTTGTGAGACAAGTAAAAGTGGGTATTTTATGGCCTGTTGTATTTTGTAAAAGGGTCCAACTCGTGCGTAATAAAGTATTTATTATCTGAAAAATACAATACACCAGGCATAATTTTAATTTTTTTGTAAAATATGAATAAAAGTTGTTCGTCTACTTGAATAATATTCGATTAAGCGGTATTAATTCATTAAAACGTATTCCTATAAGCGGATAAATTTATTAAGGAGTAAACGGAAACGTTTCGGGACCTCAAATTTCTATTCCTTAAACAGGGATATTCCTATAACCGGTACTCTAATAAGCGGGTTCGACAGTATTTTGATTTAAACTTTTCTTCGTTGTTTCATAAGTTTACAAATATCTACTGTCCAAGTATTTTTTAATAAGTGGTTTGAGGGGTTCTTTTCTAACCAACACAAGGACATGTTGAATTTACCTCATTTTTGGTTAATACTTAGTTTAAGTTTCCGCATTATCTTTCTTGACTTCTCTTTCTCATTCTCGTTTATTTTAAATTTAGTTTCCGCATACGTGTTGTCTTGTTGGAGCTTTGCCTTCTTATTTGCCTTTTAATAATTGTTTTTTGGAGCTAAGGCTCTAACGATTATTATCATTTTTAAATTATAGTATGATAAAATTGACCCAAATAATGGCATAACCCCGACATCCAAAGTGAAAGTTATCCTCCAACACCAAATTGTTCTATATGGTCCACATAATGTTCAGAAAAAAGTCACACCATTTTGAGCGTCGGGTTTGGGGGGAGGAGAGGGGGGGGGAGAAATCGGTAAATTCGTAGTTTTTTAGGTTTTTCGTCAATATTTCTAAAACTATGCGGTTAATGATGAACAACCTTCTATACAAAAATGTTCTACATTAAATTTGAAATAAAAAAGGTCCTATGCAGAATCCTTCTAAAAGCACGGTTCCAAAGTTACGGAGGTAGTATAGTGTAATTGCTCCAAAAAATCGCCTAACCCAGACATCCAAAGTAAAAGTTTTCCTTCAACACCAAATTGTTCTATATGGTCCACATATTGTTCAGTAAAAAGTTTTGAGCGTCCGGTTTAGGGTGGAGATGGGGGAGAAGTCGGTAGATTAGTAGTTTTTTTTTTAAGTTTTTCGTCAATAGTTCTAAAGCTATGCTTTAGCGTAAACAATGTTCTATACAAAAATGTTCCACATAAAATTTAAAACAAAAAGGTCCTATACATAATTGTTATAAAATAAACGGTTCCAGAGTTATGGAGGGTGAAAAGTGGAGGTTTTCGATACTTTTTATATTATTTGGAAAATTGATGATGATTTTGGGTGGTGAGGTTGACGTTTCTTCAAGGGCTTATCACTAACATACCATCGGCCACTGAAATAGAAAATTTTATTTACAAAAAAATTTCTTTCATCAGTAATAATATTATAAATTGCCCACAAAATATAAAAAGTATCAAACACCTCCACTTTTCACCCTCCGTAACTCTGGAACCGTTGATTTTATAACAATTATGTATTCAACCTTTTTTGTTTTAAATTTTATGTAGAAAATTTGTGTATAGAACATAATTTACGCTAAAGCATAGTTTTAGAAATATTTACGAAAAACTTAAAATAACTACTAATTTACCGATTTCTCCCCCATATCCCCCCCAAACCGGACCCTCAAATTGGTGTAACTTTTAACTGAACAATATGTGGACCATATAGAACAATTTTGTGTTGGAGGAAAACTTTTACTTTGGATGTCTGGGTTAGACCTTTTTTGGACCAATTATAATATTCTATGTCCGTAACTTTGGAACCGTTCATTTTAGATAGATTATGCATGGGCCTTTTTTATTTCAAATTTAATGTAGAACATTTTTGTATATAAGGTTGTTCATGCTAAACCGCATAGTTTTAGAAATATTGACGAAAAACCTAAAAAACTACGAATTTACCGATTTATCCCCCTTCCCTCCCCCCAAACCCGACGCTCAAAATGGTGTGACTTTTTTTCTGAACATTATGTGGACCATATAGAACAATTTGGTGTTGGAGGATAACTTTCACTTTGGATGTCTGGGTTTGGGTCTAATTATACCAATCTAATAAGCCAATTTTGAAGTACCTAAAAATCCCCTATTTTTGTTAATTTACTGTAAATCGCTTCCTAAGCTCATTTCAATCTGCTACTTATTTTCCTTTTTTTTTGTTTAATTATTTCAAAATTATGGCACCTGTTACCAAACGTCCCATTCCCTCTTTAATAATTCATCGTAAACCACCCGGTTTCATATCCTGTATAATTAATTCCTGATCCTGAAACCTTCATTTAATAGTAAAAATCCTATTAAGTAAAATTTGAAATTCCGTAACTAGTAGTGCAGAAGTAGATTAATTAATATCAGATACAATTTACATAAGTTGGGTGTTATACAATATTCAAAACCACCGAAAGTATAGAAAGGGTAAAACTTTGACAATGTTATTGTAATTATAGGACCCAACTTAAAATACGCTGCTGGAATTTGGATTAGGAAGTATAATTCAAAGTTTAGATTCGACAGTTATGGCTCTGGAATTAATTAGCTCAAAATTTATGAGATCTTTACGTTTATTCGATAGTTTCGAGTTTACGAGATAGTTATTTATTAAATAATGTTTATGTATAAATGTTATATACGAATATATAGTTACACTGGATAGGACTTTTGTATAAGTTAGTATTAATACATAATATGGATTATATACACACATCAAAATAATCTAGGGGACAAAAACAAAATTCGAGATTACAGAAGGATTTCAAATAATTTATTTCATATATTTCAAAAAAGAGTTATAATCAAGTGTATCCCAAATATAACGCCGCCGCCTACGAAAAGTATAACTCCAAAAAATGCCGTTAAGAGTAGAACTTTCAATGAACGCCGCGATAAATATTATTTTCGATTATAATATGATTGTGAAAATTGTAATCTATTTTTTGAGGAGTATCAGCAAAAAACATCATTTCTTCTGTGGGTCCACGAAAATTATAATTACTAAAAAGTTCTCAGAAATAATTGTTTTAGTCGGCAGAAACAGAAACAGAAAGGGAAATAATTGTTTTCGTCAGCATCCATTATGAATTAAATCTTTTCGTTATAAATATTTTGGGAGTTATAATTTTCGCGGATACGCATATAAAAAAATTGTATTGTCAACACTTATCAAAGAGTTGTTATTTTCACTGGAAATGTATTAAGAATCACATTAATCATAGGTACCAGCGATAAAATCAACATTTTTTCTTATAATTTGCTCAATAGCTCTTATAAAAATTAAGAGAGAACCCCATAAGTCAAATAAGGGTAACATAAAAAAAATTAAAAACTAATTTTTTGCCCCTCAACTCTCAACAAAGTAGTCTTTAGGTTAAGTTAGTATAGTGTATGACCTCCGCGGTTGTTGATTACTGCCTACATCTGTTAGACTAACTCATGATCAGATGATCAGTGTCTTGGTGCGGTATTCTGCTCCACTCCATTGAAAGGCCCTCAAACAATTGCTGTTTTGTATTGAACGCAATATTTTGTCGTAAAATTCATCTGCTAAATATGTCCCATACATGCTTAATTGTGTTTAAATCTGGCGATTATTCAGGCGATGATAAAACCTCAATTTCATTCTCTTCGAGAAATGTTTGCAAGACTCTGGCAGTATTTGGACGCGCATTGTCGTGCATTAATTGCAATTGGGAACCAGCTTGTTATGCAAAGGGTACAACAATAGATCCGAGAATTATATTGCGGAAGTCTGTTGCATTTAGAAACGATTCCAAACAAACGAGATTGGTTCTTCCACCAAGAGTAATGCCATCCCTTACTATTGCACTGCCGCCTTGCTGTCTATTTACCTCCTGCACGGTGACCAATCGTCCAGCATTGCCAGATCGTCTCCAAATTCTTGTCCGTCTCGTATCTGGTGCAAATCCAAACCGGGACTCATCTGTGAACAAAGTAGAGGCCCACTCACATCTAACCCAATGTGTGTGTTTTTTTGCGCACTGAAGTATATAAGCTCGATTTCCTTTGAATAACACAGGCACTCTCAGAGGTCTACGAGCATTTAAACCTACTTCATGGAGTTTATTTCTAATAGTTTGGCAACTCACAAACACCTCATGGGTCTCTTTCAGCCTCATTTGTAATTGTGATGCAGTTATAGTGAGATCTCGCAAAGCATGCAACCTAAGAAAGCAGTCTTAAATCTGGTTAGTTGTCCCTGTATGACGTTCAGCCATTTCACCAGTTTCATGAAACCTTAACCACAAACAATTAAATATGACATTAATGTTCATGTGGAGGACCTCAGCGATGTCTCTTTGACTTCTGTCAGGTCTAAGCAACCTGATAGCACGACACTACATTTCGCGAAATAAGTGATTGTTTTTCATTATTAGAAATTGCACAACTAAATAAAAATCCACATAGACATCGAAGATTAAGTTATTCCTTCTTATAAATAATATTAAAATCATAAACTTATTTTTGTATTTGCAGCTAACATTGATTAAAAGCTGTTAATATAGGTGTCCCCTAAGCCCTAGATTAATTTGATGTGTGTAATATCGCATCTCCGCTCAAACAAAGTCATGAGTCAAAAAAGCAAAGTATCGAGAAAACGACGTTTAAAATATGTGCTAGAAATTTTTGCTCAAAGGGCAACATGGTTCCCTGCTCGATATGACATTGTGGTTCTTGCCAGTTCAATAGACACAGACCAACTTTTAACATCGACTTGGAGTCGCTATAAATATCATATAAGTATCATGTAAACCATATTTCTCGATGTTACCAATTTCATAAGGTTGCTAATTTCATGTACTAAGCATAACTCACTGAAGATGGTCTGATCTAGATCGAGAACCTTTTACGAATCCTTTTGGATGACTTTTAATGGTTTTGAATAAACTTTTTTATACCATTGTACAAACGAAGTTTTTTACTTCTGTATGATTTTTTAATTATGGTATACAGCCAGCTACTGGGATTTTCCCATTGATTCTTTTTCTAATATATTCTTTTCACACCTTATTTGCACTGATACTTAGATAAGAAAGATTTAGCAACTAACTCCATGCTGTCTGTGGGAGCATGCACGTATAGTTTTATAAAAATTCACTCTCAAAATTTTTCCCAATCGCGCCTAAAGAAATATAACTTCAAAAATCGTACATTACTTTATTACGCCAACACTGATGACATAATGTCCAACACGTAATATATATGGCAAAAGATAGCCATACAAAAAGTATAATTGACGTATTGTAAGTCATCTGTTTCTGAAATAATGAAATTATTCAATACTTTTGCATCATACTGTAAATACCAATAGATACGCACAAACCTTAAAAAGAAAATGTCACCTCAAAAAGAAACAGAATTCGCCATTTCGTAAACGTAAAGAACTTACATTTACCGAATCACAGCGAAAGCGTTGCTAATTTCAGATATCGATAGAATAGAGTAAGTGCATTGAACGAACAAGAGCTATATCGGAAATAAAATATTTGCCTCGAAAATTAATGAGGCGTTCAGCGCCAAAGTAGCTTAACTACCAAATGACAAAATGTTGGAAAATTGCGGTTAAAGATAAGCCTACATTACATTGTTGTTAGAATTTCAATGATAACTACGAAAAAGATACTATTGAATGTGATATTGATAAAAAATTATTTACTTTTATGGTTTACTGAATAAACACACCCTATATTATTTATTTACTAAAATAAATGGCACTTAGCCTCCTTTGGCCCATCTAGATATCCATTAAACTGGCACTTAAAGCATAAACTGCTGGTGGATAGGTCACTTTGGCGTTACAATCAGTATATCGCGTATTCTAAATATTTCAAATGTTTTAGACATGACATGTCTTTTTAATTATATATTGTAAGCTAAAACATCATCGAAGCAGAGTAGAAACAACAATAGAAGGTTCTAGAAGCGAAAAAACTACCGAAATGTAGGTTTAGTTCAGAGAACTAAGGAAAAAAAATATCCTGTTGGTGACACAACCCCCTCCAGGCCGAAACCAAAATTTTTGAGTGATATGGACATCTATATTAATAACCTATATGTTTCCTGCATCCAATTTTGATGATATGCATAGTTATAAACAAATGAAGATCAAAAAATGGTAAATTTTCGCTTTTTTCGTCTATAACCAAAAAGTTAAGTACAGTGGAACCCCGTTAACTCGGATTAATCGGGACCGCGGCCGATCCGGGTTATCGAAAATTCGGGTTAGCCGGAGAAAATGGTAAAAATTATTAAAATATGGTATGCTTACAGATAAACTCCGTTATAATTGGCACACAGACACTTGTAAACCACGTTCGCGTTCCACACATACAAAGCGTCGTCGAGAGTCTCATTTTTAGCTTTCTTAGCTTTGCACCGATTGTCCAAACTGTCTTTTGTTATCATTTTGAAACAAAAACAACATTTTAAGTTTTATTGCCATTACGTAGACAAAAAATCACGCAAACACAACAAAATCTGAATATATTTACGCGGAACGAACAATGAGACTTTACTACACACACACAATACCGTCTCGCAACGAGAACGAACTTATGTTATTTAATAAGAGTGAAGACTAAGCCCATTGTTTGAAAAATAATTTTTTAATAGTCTTTTCTAAACAATGCTAGACAGTTTCAAGTAAATAAAGGATACTACAGATGCCTATTGGTTTCGATAACACGAGAATGAGCGTTGTCTGCCATGCCAGTTATTTTTACTAAGGTATATTATGTATCAAATTACACAAATACGCATTATCTCTCATTGTATAATGTGTTTGACATTGAAAATTGAAACGAATGAACTACATAGGAATTCGCTAAAACGACAAATTTTTACGAAGAAAGTTTATTATGATAAATAAAGTTAGCCTGAAAAATATAAGATATTATAGTATTCGAACAATATGTTTATAAGGAAAAATAAAAGAAAATATTTTAAGATGTTGAAAAGAAATTGGAAAATCCAGCATAAAGGACATACATTTTTATTGTTGTAATGTTTGTCTGATAAAAATCGGTCCGGGTTAGCCGGACTTCCGGGTTATCGGGGGCCGACTTATCGGGGTTCCACTGTATTTTAAACTTTGAGAGTGAGAAACTCATATATCGTATAAAAAACTTCAATATGGCGTTCGCTGAATATGTCTATCCTTATTGGTTGCTTAGAAAATTGCAAAATAAATCATAAATTTTGAGTTTTTAAAAATATTCATAACTTATGTAAAAATTAACTTAGAACGTTCTTATTACAAGGAATGCTGAGACTTCTGGTGCTTAAATCATATCCTAAATTTTAAAGCATTTGGTCAAATAGTTTAAAAGTTATTTAGTTTGTTTATCCCAAATTATTTTTTTTTGCAACGCTATAAGTCAGAAAATGGTGAAGTTACACTAATACTTTGGATAGTTGATGAAACAAGAAAATTTATACTATTAATTTAATTAAAAAAAATGACAAAAAATAATTCTAAATACTGCAAAACTATTTTGCAAAAACATGTGAATTAAAAAAAGGGGGGGCTAACTTCGTCCGTAATTGTCCTAGGACAATTGTTTTTCTTTCTAAATGTGTATAAAAATTCAGTCTTTCCAAATCTGAAAAAATTATTTTTCTACGGGTAACGGTTAAAAAGTTAATCTAATTGTTTACAAGCAAAAAATCGACGTGTTTTTGCAAAATAACTTTACACTGTTTATTTACTTTTTTTCATTTTTTTTAATTAAGTCAATAGTATAAATTTTCTTCTTCCATAAACTGTCAGAAATCTTATTGTAACCTCATCATTTTCTGACTTATAGTGTTGCAAAAAAATAAATTTGGGATAAACAAATTAAATAACTTTTAAAATATTTGACCAATTGCTTTGAAATTTAAAATATAATTTAAGCACCAGAAGTCTCCGCAATTCGTGTAATAATAAGGTTCTAAGTTAATTTTTACATAAGTTATGAATATTTATAAAAACTCAAAATTTATGATTTATTTTGAAATTTTCTCAGCAACCAATAAGGATAGACATATTCAGCGAACGCCATAGTGAAATTTTTTAGTTAGACGATTTATAAGTTTCTTACTTTCAAATTTGTTTAAAATGCTTGACTTTTTGGCTATAGACGAAAAAAGCGAAAATTTACCGTTTTTTGATCTTCATTTGTTTATAACTATGTATATCATCAAAATCGGCTGCAGGAAACATAAAGGTTATTAATATAGATGTCCATACTACTTAAAAAATTTGGTTTCGGCCTGGAGGGGGATGTGTCACGAGAAAAATCTTATTTCTCTAGGCTAGTTATGAACCACTAGGATATAACTTAAAAAATGCGAAAGTAGCTTAAGTACCAATTTGGCGGTTTATTCTATTTTTATTAAAAAATTCACAACAGATATTTATTATATCGGGTGTCCCAAAAGTAGCCGAAAAGTCGAATATTTGGCGACATAAAAATCGGATTGAAAAACTGAAAAATACATATTCAATAATTTTCAAAAATCTATCGAATGACACTAAACACTACCCCCCACTCCACCCCCTAGAGGTATAATGGGGAGTAACTTTAAAACCTTAAATAGAAACCCTTAGTTTTTATTGCAGTTTTAGATTTCTTACGTAAAAGTAAGCAACTTTTATTCGAGATATTTTTTCGAACTGTGAATAGATTGCGCTATAATTGGGAAAAACCATTTATCCTAATACCACAGGTAAATTATAGAAATGGTCTTTCGACATTTTATTAATAAAACACAACCAGTGAATCAATAAATCACTACAAACAGTGAACGTGTTGTAATACAATAGTCACATTATGGAGTGTGGCACTTAAGTCAGTCTGGCATCAAACGAACACGTTTTGTCAATGTTGCTAAAATGAACTTTTAGTAAAATAATAATATTCCCGCTTGTTATTGTCGTTTCTACCAATTTGACGCCATAATAGTTTAACTCTCACACAAGCCGATAGAATAGAAATCGCAAGTTGATACTTATTGTCGCTTAAGTCAGTTTGACGCTGAACGCATCAAATAAGTTTTCTTTTTTAGGACACGAAGTTATCTAGAAATGCCTGATATAACTTATAGTAGGGGAGCGAAGTATGCTAAATGTGCAGTCACTCGAGCGCTTTGGGGACCTATTGGGTTGTGAAGAGTAGGTCCTAAAACCAAAAAAAGTTAAGTAAAATTTTCCATTTTAGTGGGGACTTTCCATTTTTAATTTAATTTTCCATTTCCAACAATCGTTTTTTCCGATTATAGCATCATCTATCCATAATTTGAAAAAATGTTTCGAATAAAAGCTGCTTATTTTTACGTAAAGAATCCAAATCTGGCATAAAAATTTGGGGCTCCTATTTAAGATTTTAAAGTAACCTCCCACTCCACCTCCGTGAGGGGTCGTGTTTAGTACCATTAAATTTTAAATTTACCCCCCACCCCTCTCCGTGGAGGGTCATGTTTGGTATCATTCGATAGATTTTTGAAAAATATTGAACACTTTTTTTTAGTTTTTCGATCTAACGTTCATTTCGTGAATTATTCGCTTTTTTGTGAACCTTTATAACTCGCCCATTTCCTTACGCCCTGCTCAAATCGTCAAATTTTTGAAAAATACACTGTTTTGCATGTCCTTAACTTACCTTATCTTAATCTGATAATTTCGAGTATTTTTAAGGATAGATTTTTCTTTTCGGGACCCCCTTAACGAACTCCCCTGTGTTGAGAATCAATATATGGTAGAGGTACATTTACAAGGTACAAGGTTTCTCCCCATGTGATAATCTGACGCGCTCGAGTAACTGCAAAAATCCCCGCTTGAGCTCCCCTACCATTACTGGTCTATTCTGTTGGTGGTAAACAATATATTATTTCCGCCGATTCAGGTAATAAATTACTAAAAGAGAACTATTCGAATATTCTTTTATGTCCATTTTGAAGTAGATTAGACTCTACGATTGGTAGGAAAAACGATTTTCTGTTGTAATGTTGGAAAACGTGAATTTTCTGCCATGATTGTGTTCTATTCTTAGTAGAAAATTGAAGCTACACATTGTTAAAGATTTAGAGAATTCTTCCGGAGTGAAAATTGTACATACTCTAACAAATAACACAGTCAAATATTATTTAATATCTTACGGATTTTTGCAATTGGTTTTTTGTTAGTTTTATTCAAATTATTTGTGAAGAAAATGTTAAAAAGTAATTTGAAAGATAAACGAAAAATATTACTACAAAAGTTCAGCAGTAAGGTAATTTTTATTTTAATTTATTTAAAGTTTTCTAAATCTAGCAACAAAGAAACGACGAATTCATAATGTTTATTTATTTACCGATTTAAATATATTTATTGGACTATTTAGCAGCCTAAAATTTTAATTACCCTTTTTATATAAATCTCCTCTTCCTTCGAAATGTAGAATCCAGTGCAAACCTGACAACGTCATATCAGCAATAAATACCTTATGCTAATAGCCTTAGAAACTAACAACTTTAGCATTAACACTAAACAAATATTACCCATATAGTTCAGAGAAATAAGGAAAAAAATATGCTGTTGGTGACACATCCACCTCCAGGCCGAAACTAAATTTATTGAGTAGTATGGACATCTATTATAATAACCTCTATGTTTCCTGCAGCCAATTTTGATGATATACATAGTTATAAACAAATGAAGATCAAAAAATGGTAAATTTTCGCTTTTTTCGTCTATAACCAAAAAGTTAAGTATTTTGAACAAATTTGAGAGTGAGAAACTCATAAATCGTATAAAAAAACTTCAATATGGCGTTCACTCAATATGTCTATCTTTATTGGTTGCTTAGAAAATTGCAAAATAAATCATACATTTTGAGTTTTTATAAATATTCATAACTTATGTAAAAATTAACTTAAAACGTTCTTATTACACGGAATGCTGAGACTTCTGGTGCTTAAATCATACCCTAAATTTCAAAGCAACTGATCAAATAGTTAAAAAGGTATTTAATTTGTTTATCCCAAATTAATTTTTTTTGCAACGCTATAAGTCAGAAAATGATGAAGTTACACTAATACTTTGGATACTTTATGAAGAAAAAAGATTTATACTATTAATTTAATTAAAAAAAATGACAAAAAATAATTCTAAATACTGCAAAATTATTTTGCAAAAACATGTGAATTAAAAAAAGTGGGGCTACCTTCGTCCCTAATTTTCCTAGGACAATTGTTTTTCTTTCTAAATGTGTATAAAAATTCAGTCTTTCCAAATATGAAAAAATTATTTTTCTACGGGTAACGGTTAAAAATTTATTCTAATTGTTTATAAGTAAGCAAAAAATCAACGTGTTTTTGCAAAATAAGTTTACACTGTTTAAAATTGCTTTTTGTCATTTCTTTTTTAAATAAGTCAATAGTATAAATGTTCCTCTTCCATAAACTGTCAGAAGTCTTATTGTAACTTCATAATTTTCTGACTTTAGTGTTGCAAAAAAAATGAATTCGGTATAAAAAAATTAAATAACTTGTAAACTATTTGACCAATTGCTTTGAAATTTAAAATATAATTTAAGCACCAGAAGTCTCAGCAACTCGTGTAATAAGAACGTTCTAAGTTAATTTTTACATAAGTTATGAATATTTATAAAAACTCAAAATTTATGATTTATTTTGCAATTTTCTAAGCAACCAATAAGGATAGACATATTCAGCGAATGCCATATTGAAATTTTTTAGACGATTTATGAGTTTATTACTCTCAAATTTGTTTAAAATGCTTAACTTTTTGGTTATAGGCGAAAAAAGCGAAAATTTACCGTTTTTTGATCTTCATTTGTTTATAACTATGTATATCATCAAAATCGGCTGCAGGAAACATATAGGTTATTAATATAGATGTCCATACTACTCAAAAAATTTGGTTTCGGCCTGGAGGGGAATGTGTCACGAGAAAAATCTTATTTCTCTGGACTAATATATAACCTTTCTATAGAGGAAATCGCAATCTTTCCAAAGATAATAAAACCTACATACAGAAAGTTACCATGCCAAAACAATAACATTATAAAATTAATTTTATCTGAATGTTTCAAAAACATGTGATAGTGTAGGTAGCGCTTATTATGTTTCTAATATAAAAAGTGGTAATTCTTTTAGACTACCTAAAACAACTACCTTCACTGTTGAACTTTATGCTATTGAAAGAGCTCTAACTTGCGCGGTTGAACAGAACTTTGGAGACACGGTTATACCATCAGACTCTTTATCTGCTCTTGAGGCAATATCACAACCAATAACCAAAAAACACAACAATGCGTTGTTACGCCATATTTAAAAGACCATCGCTCGATTTAAAAATAATAGCAGTGACTTGGTCTTTATATGGGTAAAAGGGCATGCCGGAATCACAGAAAATGAGATAGTGGATGAAATGGCAAAGTATTCAGCAACTTTAAATAAAATAGTAGATATAACAATCTCCAACGATTACATTCCAGAATTGCACAAAAAATTAAGGAAGAAATGGGAAACTATTTGGATCAAGTTTGTACAAACTTCGAGGAATACATACACTTACATATACCCACAACTTCCACAAAATATTCCATATATTTGACCATCACGTTACTCGATTTTATTCCACATCCCTAAGTCGCTTAAGATTAAACCATGGCAATTTTCCTGCACATTTAGCTAAAATAGGAATGCGCATCAACTCTCTCTGTTCATGTCTGTGATAACTACTCTACTGCAGATTTAAATCATATAATATTTAATTGTGAACTTAATAAATAACATACGAAAGCACTAATTGCTAGACTTCAGGAGTAGAATGTAAGTTTACCGCTGAATATTTCACACCTACTAAGCTTCAACACCAAAACTATTACAGTGGAACCTCGATTATCCGTCGCTCTATTAACCGTCACCTCTGTTAACCGTCAGGGTCCATACATAAGTTATATTGACTACATAAGTAAAAATTTAGTCATCAATTCATTTTGTTTGAGCATTGCGATAAGCCAAACGAAATTCGTTAAAATGTACACGTGCAGTTATGCCACCACCGCATTTTTTTATGTAAATAATTTTTGTTCTTATTCAGGGCTCTGGATTAGATTTCAATTTAAATAGGTAATGATTAATGATAAATGATACCGTGCTTTTAGTGTATTATTTTTAGAATCGCAAAGCGAAATAAAAACGCACAGCAAAATAATTTTTACAGTCAATATCTGTGTGTCACCATAACTCAGTTTGATTCAAATTCGAACATTGATTGTGTCACTTAGTCGTTTGATCAATTAAGTTTTTTTTAATGTTCTGTTAACCGTCTTTTCGATTATCCGTCATACCCTTGGTCCGGTGCCCTAACGGATAATCGAGGTTCCACTGTAATAATATTATTAGTCCATTAAAATGTTACATTTTTCAAGCCCTACCTTGCATTTGTTAGAGGAGTCAATTTTATTTCTTTAGTATGTAGAGGGGATCGGTAGAAGCTTAATTTCAAGTTTTTGGGGTCGCCACCCTTGTCCCCCGGCCCCCATCTTGGAAATGGATTGCAAAGGGATTTCGCGCTATATCTCGTAAACTACCAACCCTACGGGAAATCTAATTCAACATAAAATGTAGCAAATAAAATTTTCTACAATTTTGTTTCTATTACTTTTTATCGTCAATTGACCAACAAAAAAGATATAAATAAAAATATGTAAACATTTTTTAACAAGTTTCCATTTGGAGGTTATAACTTTTTCAGTTCATTTTAAAATAAAATAATATTGTATAAATTTTGTAGAGGGCTTCTCAGCGAAAAATTTTCAGTATAAAGTTGATTAATTTTATTTATTTATATAGGTTTTACAGCGCTCCAAACTTGACCAGATTCTCGAATGCTCATAGGGATACAATAAAAACAAAAGTTAGGCTTACTTTTCTATCTATATATATTCTTTATTCATACAATTTATTATGATTTTAACATTCCTATGCTGTTATTAATCTGTTTTTGACCTTTCTCCCCACTATAAAACTTATAACCCTAAGCATATATAGAAAAGGCCCAAGAAGTTGTTTGAGGACAAATTCGCCGGTTCAGAAGAAGAATGACGCAACCGCAAAATGCAAAATTCTTAAGAAGAGCAAAAAAACGATTTTTGATATCAAAATCATAAAGTATGATCAAAATTAGCCATTCACCACACCGTGGTCAGGATCTCGAGATATAAGCGTTTTTTGGGGTGTGCCGCTTGTCTATGAAATAACATAACTTTTTTTCTATTGTATATTTTGACTTAAAATTTTCCAAAAAACTTCTTCATGAACTATGTTTTATTGTTGTGTTGGTTAAAATTATATACTAAAAAGTTTGTCACTCAACATTTTTAAGTAAACATGAAACTAGCAAAATATGATGACAAAATGTTTAAAAATTAGCAACTCCTTTTTTAATGTGCTTAAACATTTTGGACAAATTTCATTGTCATCTACATACTTCAAAGATGACACAGTAACATTTTCAGGAGGAAATATTTACAGCGACCAAAGATAGAGCGAGGTAAATTTGAAAAATCATCAAAATTGATTTTTGGCATTTTTGTATACAGTGCTAGTCAAAAGTCCGTACCCCCCCTCGTATCTTTTGAACGGTTATAGCTATAATAGTGAAATTTGGAGGGAGTAAATAAACGGACGTAAGCTTCTTAACTAATCATGACAGGTGACGTAACAGTGACAGATGACTTTACAGCGGCACTGTGACAGATAATTTTAAATGGGACCTTATGGCAAGTGATACCTCTTTTGAAAGGTATTGAAAATACCTATTCAGTCATTCTAATTTTGTTTGAGTTTAAGCTAATTTTGATGAAGAAAATGAAATAAATATAAAATTGTAGTTTCGCATTTAATTAAAAAAATTCAAAATTCCGCCTATGATTACTTGTCAAAAAGGTTGACATTGACGTAAAAACTACCAGAGGATTGAAAAACGTCATCTTTTTGACAAAAAAACCCATAGGCGGACATTTGAATTTTTATTAATTAAATGCGAAAGTACAATATTATATTTATTTAACTTTTTCACCAAAATCAAAATCAACTTAAACCCAAAAAAATTAGTATAACTGAATAGATATTTTGAATACCTTTCAAATGAGGTATCACTTGCCATAAAGTCCCATTTAAAATTATCTGTCACAGTGGCGCTGTAAAGTCATCTGTCACTATCTCGTCACCTGTCATGACTAGTTAAGAAGCTTACCTCCGTTTATTTCCTCCCTCCAAATTTCACTATTATAGGTATAACCGATCAAAAGATATGAGGGGGGTCCGACTTTTGACTAGCACTGTATATGTGATTTGATTTTTGAACATATTCCACCAACTCTAGATAAAAATAAACTTCATATTCGGATTCAGCGACCTCGAAAACATAAAAATAGACCAAAATTGGTCATTCACCTTAAATTTGATTTTCGTGGTCGGCATAACGGTTGATGCCGCTCGCCTAATATATAGATAGAAAAGTATTGTTTTTATTGTATTCCTATGAGAATTCGAGAATCTGGTCAAGTTTAGAGCGCTGTGAAACCTAGATAATAAATAAAATTAAACAACTTTATAGTGAAAATTGTTCATTGAAAAATCCTCTACAAAATCACTATGATGTTACTTTATTGTGAAATGAACGGAAAAAAGTTATAACCTCCAAAAGGAAAATTCTTACAAAATTTTCTCTTATTTTGGTTTATAACTTTCTCGTTGGTCACTTGACGATAAAAAGTAATAGATATAAAAATGTAGAAAATTTAATTTGTTACATTTTATGAGTTATTAAATTTTCTGTAGGATTGATAGTTTAGAGGATACAGCGCGAAAGCCCTTTGCACCCCTTTTTCCAATATGGCGGCCGGGGGACAAGTGTGGCGACCCCAAAAACTTGAACTTAAGCTTCTACTGAACCCCCCTACACGTTGAAAAAATAAAATTGACTCCTCTAAAAAATGCAACCCTAAATGTAACATTTCAATGGAGTATATCATAAAATTTTATAAAGATTCTAAAATAAAAATTTAATATGACATCTTCAATCTTCAACAGCGGCATAGCAGGCTGGCGTAACATTGCCACCTCCTTAAGAGATGTTTCCTCCTGGATCTTGTCGTGACTGGAACTCGATGATGGTATCAGCAACTGGACCCCATTATTCAAATCCCGTTTGTATAAAAGTAGCAAAGGACGGTTTTTGCTCGGCTCCGGTAACCATGAGGATTGCAGCAGACTAGTATCTGGTCATCGCTGTCATTAGAGATTTCCTCCGCCATATTTCGAAAAACCCTACAATCCAGATGGTGCCATTCTAGCTTTGGCATGTACAATTTTTGCACGTTAGACTTTAGACTCAATTGAGTCTAAATATATTTAAGACGGTATATATTTAAGATAGTTAAAAAAAGGCTGTCCGCAATATGTCTGCAACGAATTCTGCAATTCTTTGGTCACGTGGTTAGCAGAGGTGACGACAGTTTGGAGAGATTAATTGTTTCTGGAAACGTTCCGGGGAGAAGATTAAGGGGACGATCATCAACTAGATGGTTTGTCCAAATAAAACATTCAGCTGGAAACTTATTCTGCGAAGCTCTTGTAGCAGCTGAAGATAGAGACCAATGGAGAAACATTGTTAGGAATATTGGAAGAAATCACGATCCTCAATAATGGGTAAAAAACAAGAGAGAGAGAGAGAGAGAGAGAGAGAGAGAGAGAGAGAGAGAGAGAGAGAGAGATATTTAAGATGTATGGGAAGCATAGACATGCTTCCCATACACCTTGGTAGGTGAGTTCGTCATGGATAGTGTCTTTTGTTACCAGATAGGAAAGGTAACGTGATGCGTCTTGGAGTTTTAAAGCGTTACCGGAAGCTAGTAGTAGCATTTTACCAAACTTCCTTCGAAATATGGATGCAATTGTGCGTGTTTAAGACTAGCTAGAGTGGTATGGGCCACCGAGTAGTCATATTGAAGTACAAGTAGATCTTGCTTTTCTTCAGTGGTAACACTATGTCTGGCTTTACCTAACACCTAACCCAACCTCCATATGCCCCAATGAATTCTTCAAACGTGAGGTCTGGTACTTCTTGGACTCGGTTTAGTTCCACTTCTTCTTCTACATCGTTGTTTCCTTCAAATGCCGCCAGCCAGATACAGTATACTATCATCGATGTTCCTATCAGAATCTTGCTTATTCGGTAGATGAGATCGCGAATTTTCTCCCCAATATAATACTGACTTTATCAGAACTGATGACTTGGAAGAAAAATCCTTTTGGCTCTTTATAGAGCCAGACCTTATCATTCTTCTTAAAATACCCCTTTTCTGCTTGTGCATCGTATTGTGTCTTCATTGTATCGCTAGCGATCTGAAGGCACGTATCCAGTACGTTGGTGCTCCGTGTAACTGCTTCAATGGATACGTCATGCGCTCCTCTACATAATAAACTTACACCGATTGGATCGCCGAGGGTGAGCGCGGAATTGGAGCACCAACGTAATAGTCTAAGAGCTAGAGCCCAAAAAATCATCGTCATAAGTAATATGGAGTTTGGCATGTGAAATGTGTCTATTGTATATTGATAATTATGATCCCTTTTAAGCTGACACCTCAGTGGATACAGGAAGTAGTAATAAGGGATGAAAGGGGAAAGTTCGTGTAGTCTTTCAGGTTTTCACCTCCTATTTTGTTAAACTACCATCGATTTGCATGGAAATTGGTGACTAGTTAGAGCAGCGGTTCTCAAACTTTTTTAGTTGCGGCACCCTTGTAGGGCTAAAAATATTTCGAGGCACACCAACCCTTGAAGCGATTTGGGAAACGACAAAAGATGAAAAATACAATTTTGAGGCTCTTTTGATTTCAATATAAACTTTATTTCAGATCAATAAATTACAGTGCATTTGATATCCTTGCACCACACAGTGGCGCAGCGGCCGGTTGTTCGACTTTTCTTAAGGGGGTTGGGGGTATAGTATCTTTGATTATTTTTTTCGATTTTTTTTATTGGCTTATTCGATTGTAAATATTTTCAAGAGTATACCATTAAAATTTCAAGTTAATCCGAGCAAAATTGACGGAGATATGGATATATACAAAAAATTTCTTAGTATTATTGACAAAACTACATTTTTTTTAAACGCGTTTTCTGAAAAACATGTTTTTTTGAGGCGGTGTACATCATAACTCAAGAAGTAATGCACCGATCTTTCTGAAATTTTGCACACTTCTTTTTGAAGTTATACTTCTTTACGGGCGTAATGACGGTGAAATTTTATATGGGAAAACCTAGCGACCGGGCGCATGCGCATTATAACTTTGTTCTGATTGGATGTTCAAATGACATGACAAAAATTATCCAATATGGCAGCTGTGGCACAGCTGTGGGACTCATAGAGGTATATATTAACATAGAGTGAGCTTTCACTCCGCGCGTCCTGACGACAAGATCTCTTCGACTGGTTTGCGCCATCTCTGTCTAGCACATTGTACCGAGAAACTAAGATGACAGTAAGGTGTGAGCATAGGCACGGAAGAGGAGGACAACTGTCGCAGCTTACTATGCGTAAGAGTGAAACAGCACTAATCCAAAGAAAAAAGATGGTGTCGTCACTTCGCTTTGAATGACACTCTCTCTATGTCAATATATACCTCTATGGTGGGACTGTGTTTGGTTATAATGTATGCTTGTTGCGTTTTAAAATTTGTAGGAAGAGAAACAACAAACAAAAAGTTAGTTAATGGTTATACTGCCTTTTTAAATAGTTTTCATATTATATTTTTGGACTTATTTACATAGAAGAGATGATTGTTGCATGCCAATGTGAAAGCTCATCAAACTGTGCCTAGTATGAGTGCCGCAGATCTCGCTTATTCAAAGCTAAAGAATCTTTCACTGGTAAGTGTTTTATAAATAGTTGATCAAATTTTGTTATGATATTTGAACATAGCCACTTTGCACGACGCAAGTGATTGCGAAATGTATTAGTCGTTATACGGGCTCCGATACCTACCTTGAACCTACCAAAATACATAAGTAGTATGTAATACTTTTTTTTACATAATTTGATTACCATCAAAATTTATATCAATATTCACCTAATATATTGTCTTCTTACCCTATGTTTGTTGTATTTTTTCAATTCTAAATCATTTCAATTCAAAATCAAAATAATTTGATTTACATAAGTTAAAAATGTCAAAAGGTTAATCTGTTTAGTTAGACGATCTTCGCACATAATGACAAGCTGCCTCTGTGGTGCAGTTTTAATGCGGGTGAATCCCAATACAACGCAAATACCAGCCGCGTGGTAAGTTGGTTCGAATCCCAATAGAAACTTTTATTTTTTTATTTTTTTTTTATACATTTTATGATTGTAAGTATATTTATTATATAATTTTATTTTCAGAAAATACGTATTTAGTTAAAAATTTTTCCGACAATTAATGTTCAGAAATCATTTGTGGCATTTTTAATGTGTTTGTGTGTGTTTTATTTTTTTATTATTTTAATTTTTGGCACTGTTTTAATAAAAATGTTTGAGAAGTATTAAGTATAAATTAATTTAATATTTAAATAAAATATAAATAAAAAGTATATTAATTTCGTTTATAATCATATAATCATATAATCATATAATAGAAGTATAACTTCTTACGTGCGTACAAAGTACACACACATTCTTTTTTTAGATATTTTACTAGGTAGTGACGTCGAGTTTTTGCTTATTTTAACAATTTTTTTATATTACCATTTTTCTCTTTACCGAACACACTTCACTTTTTTTCTATTTGGATTTTTTCACTTTAAAGTTATACCATGAATTTAAAAATCAATATAATCATAAAAACTCGACGTCACTACCTCAAGAACCTCTTAAAATAAAATAATCTTTTTGGTTTATATGTTTCGGATGATGCTGTCCGAGGATATAGTGTATACCGAAAATCATCTTTTTTTGGATCGTCTACTTAAAAATGACGCCACCACTTCATTTTGAAATATTTTTCAATAAAAATTTAACTGAATAATCTTCAAGTGGTGATCTCTAAGATAGCCTTTTACCCATTTACCTTAACCCCACCACTTTCAAGGGAAAACGTTTTAAAATTATTCAAAAAAACGCAGAATTAACTATACCCCCCCCCCCTAAATGTTCCACGTCACCCTTGGCAAATGCTTGAGGCAACCCAGGGTGCCGCGTCACCCACTTTGAGAACCTCTGAGTTAGAGCATACCCTAAGAAATAAAAATGATTTGGTGCCAACTTGCACTGTTACCCTGGGGGTGGATACCACCCCTTCTCGGTGGTGAAAACTATTTTATTAAAAATAACCCCACAAATCGATAGAGAGGCAAATTATAAGTAAAATTTG
Organism: Diabrotica virgifera virgifera; assembly: GCF_917563875.1. NCBI lineage: Eukaryota > Metazoa > Arthropoda > Insecta > Coleoptera > Chrysomelidae > Diabrotica > Diabrotica virgifera. Next base: position 25,112,751 of record NC_065447.1, on the reverse strand, counting down.
TTATATCATGTTAAATAAAATAAATCAATACTTTTTGAGTTATTAAAGATCAAAGATTTATCTGTTTAGGAGCACATGCGTGAAGTTACGGATGATAAAAAGAACATACTGATTAATTGTGTTACTAAAATATTATTTTTATATTATTTCGATATTAAATTTTAGCAAAAGTGTATTCGAATATGTCAAATGTACCCATTATTGGACACCCCCAGTTTCTGGACATATTCAGTTTATATTGATAGAAAAAATTCAATGAAATATCGAAATAATATAAAAATAATATTTTACTAACATATAATTAATTTATATGTTCTTTTAATCGTCCGTATCTTCACGCATAGCTCTTAAATAGACAAATCTTTGATCTTTAATAACTCAAAAATTATTGATGTATTTTAATAACATGATATAACAAATTTTACTTAAATTTTGTCCCTCTATCGATTTGTGGGGTTATTTTTAATAAAACTGTTTTCACCCGCGGGAAGGGATGGTATTAACCACCAGGGTAAAATTGCACGTTGGCATCAAGTCAGTTTTATTTCTTGAGGTATGCTCTAACTAGTCACCAATTTGCATGCAAATCGATGGAGGTTTAACAAAATAGGAGGTGAAAACCTTTAATGACTGCACTAACTTTCCCCTTTCATCCCTTATTGCTACTTGCTGTATCCACTGAGGTGTCAGCCTGAAAGGGCTCATAATTGTCAATATACAATGGACACATTTCACAGGAAAAACTCCATATTACTTATGACGATGATTTTTCGGCTCTAGCTCTCCGTCAATAATGGATACGTGACTTGAGATGGAAACACTCGTTTATATCGTTCATGAATTTTCAATGGTATAATATGTTTTATGATTTTTATAATTTTCTGGTTTTGGCATTTTTTAATGTAACGAACGTCTCATTGCCTAAGAGATTTCTTTATTTATGGTGTTTATTTCTTGAGGGTCAACATTTCCTTGATTTTCAGTACTCTGAGATCTTCCATTTTTTGTTTCGTTTTTACTAATTGATTTTCTTTTTTTTATGTTTGGGGCCAAAGTTTCCTTTTTCTTGTGTTATTTTATCTACTATTTCTTCGTTTTGGTTGTTTAAATCTTCTTTTGTTGGGTTTTTATGTTAGGGTCAAACTTTCTTTTTTCTTGTGTTATTGTATCTAGGTAGTATTTCCTCGTTTAGTTTATCTTATATTCTTTAGTTGTGTTCCTTAGTAAGATACTGTTGATATATTTTTCAAAGTCAAGTTTACCGAATTGAATTCAAAATTGAATAAACAACTTCAAGCTGTTATCAATGGTGCTCTTGGAGTTGACGATGTTGGGAACTAACTATCCACATTAAGGAATGAGCACCTGAAAACTTGTTCTTTGTGCCCAAACTAGAAGACGTGACGAGGAGTAGAAACAGACGTTTTACAAAAGTTACTCTTGTCAGCAACGAACAACGAATTTGCCGTAAAGACCTCTAAATCCAAAACACTCTAGGTAAATAAAGTTGTAGTTTTGCTTTACTTGATAAAATATATATATATATATATATATATATATATATATATATATATATATATATATATATATATATATATATATATATAATCGGTTCATAACGTTCTACGACGTCTTCCGATTCCCAATCGCCATTGCTCTCGATCGTAGCACATGTCTTCGTTCAAGCCTCTTTCTCCGATTTCCCTATGGATTCCTTCTATCCAGCTTTTCCTAGGTCTTCCTCTCTTCCGCCGTCCTTTTGGTGCCCATCGTAGCACTTGCTTGGGTAATCTGTCTTCTTCCATACGTTGTACGTGGCCAAACCATCTTAGTTGCTTTGTTTTTATATCGTCCATTATTGTATGCTTTACATCCATTATCTCCAATATTCTTGTATTTCTGATTTTTTGTATTCTTGATATACCAGCAGATCTTCTCCAGAAGTCCATTTCAGTTGCTCTGAGCATATTTTCGGATTTTTCTTTAAGTGGCCAAACTTCGCTGCCGTATGTTATAATGCTCTTAACAATGCTGTTATAGATGTTACGTTTATTTTCTTTGGAGATACTTTGGTCCCATAGGATTTTGTTCAATCATGCGATAGCTTTCCTTCCTTGTGTGCACCTTTCTTGGATATTCTTGTCCAACGTTCCATCTTGTGTAATTGTAAGACCCAAGTATTTATATTCCTGACAGTGATTAATAGTTATTTCATTTTCCAACGCTAGATCCTGCTGTATACCTCCAACGCACATATATTCCGTTTTCTTGGTATTCACTTCTAAACCCCAGTTCCGGTACTCTTCTATGATTTTTCGGGTCATATATTCAATATCGTGATAATCCTGGGCCATAAGAATCTGATCATCCGCAAAACATAGAGTGTATAGCATGTTATCATCATTTAGCGGTATACCCATATTCTTACATTTCCTTTTCCAGGATTTCAAAACTTGCTCTAAATATATTTTAAATAGTGTCGGCGATAGACAGCAGCCCTTTTTAAGACCCTTATTCACTTCAAATCCTGACGAGATTTCCTTGCCTAGCTTAACTTTTGCTATATTATGTTGGTATAGATTTTTTACAGCTTTAATGAGGTTCAGACTGATGTTAGTTTTTTCGAGGGCTTCCCAAAGTTTACTTTGTGGTACAGTATCGTATGCTTTTTTTAAGTCTATGTACACTAAATGCAGTTCTTGATTGTAGGCTATTTGTTTGTCTATTAACTGTGTTACACAATATAGGTGGTCAGTGGTGGATCTGCCAGCGCGGAAACCGGCTTGCTCTTCGGCCTCTAAGTCCTTGTATTCTTCTTCTATTTTATTTTTGATAATTTTTCCGTAAACTCTGCTGATGGTGCTTGTGACAGATATTCCCCGGTAATTATCGCATATATATCGCATATATTTTAAAATATTAATAATTTCCTCAAATATTTATACTCTGCTTTGAATTTTATACGTAAAAAGTCTAAATTCAGTAAAAGATATACAGTGCGCTGGAATAAGTGTTACCACCCCCCTCCCCCATATTAACTTATTTATTTTTAGCATATAAGCAAAACGCTCGGACATCCGATTTTTAAAACAATCAAAGTATATTATGTCATCAATGTTTCGGTATTTACGCTATCCCTCTTCAGGATACAGGCATAACTTTGATTTTTTTAAATGGTAAAGTACATCATGTGACACCTCATTTAAAAGCTTTTGAAAGACTGATTACAAAAGTGTATAATACTTGCTCAAAATTACGGTCCAATGCTTTTTAATTGCATTAACTTTTTTTTAATCCAGAGAAAACTATCAAGAATTTTTGAAAAATTTAAACGCAGAATGAAAGACTACATTAATTTCGAGGGCCGAAAGTTCCTAGAAACTTCTATGTTTATTTTAATAAGTTACAGGGGAGAAAACGATGGGAAAATTTAGTATGATTTTTAATTTAAATAATATCATTGAAAATAAACTTTTTTTTATTCTAAGGGACTTTCGGCCCTCGGTAATAATGTAGTCTTTCATTATGCGTTTAAATTTTTCACAAATATTCATTAGTTTTCTTAGGATTCGAAAGAAATTGATGCATATAAAAAGCATTTGGCCGAAGTTTTGCCCAAGTATTATACATTTTTGTAATCAGTATTTCAAAAGCTTTTAAATGCGGTGTCACATGGTGTACTTTCCCATATAAAAAAATCAAAGTTATGACTGTCACCTGAAGAGGGATTGCGTAAAGTTCGAAATGTTGATCCTATAATATACTATGAATATTTTAAAAATCGACCTGTACGAGCGTTTTGCTTATGTTCTAATAAATGAGTTGATATGGGGGGGGGGGTAACACTTATTCCAGCGCACTGTATAAAATATTTTTAGTATTTTTATTTCTGTTTTTGCTCAATTTTACTGGAATATACCACACAAAATAATATAGAGCTTCGCATAGCCATACAAAAGTTCTCTCCAAAATGATCAAAAGCAAAATGAATAGTTATTTTCTTTAAGAAAATCATCTGGAACTTTTTAAAGAACACATTTTCAGTGAAAGGTCGGTTGACAGGTTATTATTAGATGAAATTGTACTTATTGTAGAAAAAAATAAAAAGATATACATTATTGAATCGAAATTCAATTCTGCTTTTAATTTACAAAAGCATGTATGCACATAGCTACGTTCCAAGAAGTTTAAGCTACAGAGTGGTATTTTTAATTGTTAGGTTAATTATTTAAACTAAATATACAAATTTCTTTAAATTTTATGTTGAAATGAGAAAAAGGAAAAAATATAAAATAGATCTCGTTCTGTTCGTTATTTGTTTTGGATTTACATGAATACTTGAAATAGGCTTAATAAATAAACTAAAAAACGTGAAAGTTCGTACACGCACCGGAGTGGAAGACATTATCAAACGTATTAAAAAGCAAAAAATGGAGATGGGCGAGACATGTTGCAAGACTGAAAGACGACAATTGGACAAAAAATGGAGACCACCGGCAGACAAGCTGTACTATATTTTAACAATATTTCAGATAATTTCAAATATCATAAAATTAATCCACTTTAATATATTTAAATATGTTAGTAAACAATTGAGCTTGCCGAATGTTGTAAGTAGTCTTGTAAACAAAACTTACACATGTAGGTATTAGTGCAAGATTGCATTTCTGTATATTATTATTGACATAATAATCTTGACATACATATACGAAAGTATCACAAATATAGGTAATCAATAAGTATTAATACACAGGGATATTTAGGGCAGTATAATGTTGGGGTTACTTTAGAGAGTGCCACCTCGAAGAGAGGATGTTCATTCCATCGTCAACTGGGTACTAGTAACGAGTAATAAATGTACCTTATATATTAATAAAGTATTTAATGGGAAATATAGTGTCTTCCAGTGAATCATCCCCATCATTAAGGTAGCTCACCCCTTATTTCTTTATATGGCGATTCTGCCAGGATTGGGTCTCCTATTTTGAAGTGTTGTGGCATCGCTTTTGGCTTATTCTTTTCTTGACGTCCTTTTTTGTGCTTTAGTAAGAAGGTTCTAGCTCTCTCGTGTGCGCATTGTAGCTTGTAGCCGGAGAAGACCCTCAATGCGATAGACCAACGATCTTAAAATAATTGTGACCAATTGAATAGCAGAAGCACAGAACAGAAAACGATAGAAATATCTGGACGAGGCTTATGTTCCACAATGGATAAATCGTGGCTGATTGACGAATTAGTTTAAAAGTCGAGACATATGTTAATTTAATTTAAAAAATATTTCCGTCACAATTGTCAACAATTATGAAGAAAAGTAGCTGAATTATTAACAAAAATATAGTTTAGTTTTACCCTGTAGCTCCAAAACAAGTGATGTTAGAGTATACAATTACAATTTGGCCAATTTTTATTTCACTCATCCTGTATGTAATTATCTATAAGGTTAGAAAAAACTACGAAAAACAAAAAATATTTTCCGTTTGGAAATATGAAAGTGAAATATGAAAGTAATTTTCAAAGATACCCCAATGAAAACAAAACTAATAAAATCATAAAATTTGATAGTTACACAAGAAAAGAAAACTTTCGCGACCCTGTCATAGCCTATTGTTTCAAACTTTTGCGATTTATGAAACCTTGTAACTAAATCAACATAACTCTCCATATTTTTGTTTACATGCCCGACTGAGCAGAAAATATTTACTGCTACAACAGGAAGTATGAAACAATTTTCTCGACAAATATACTTTAACAATGTAATATGTAAGTATTATTACGTTTGTCTTGCTGGGGTATTAATTTTACATACTAGAGAACTTGATCCATGTTGTGAGGTCGATCCCGTATGAAAAAATTTCTGATTCAGTTTCGTTACAGATTTCTGTTCAAAAATATCCCCTTTAAACAAATGTGAAGGGTGCCGGACGAACTTTTTGGGCAAAAATTGTTAAAACAATTGTTTTAAACAAATTCAAAAGATCACCTATTTTGCCCAGAAAAATATTGTTTTAGGATTTTTGAGTCACTTTAAACAAAAAGGTATCTTTTCTCAAAACTTTACAGTTTTCGAGTTATAAACTATTTAAAATCTAAGAAATGCGAAAATGCGTATGTACGAAAAAATAAGTACGTATATGTGAGACAAATATGCACCTATCTTCTAGAAATTTACAAGAAAGAAATTTTGTATACAATACTATTTGTTCTTAAGAAAAGAAAGTAGGGATATGATGTGTGTAGAATGCTTGTGGTTGGCTATGAGAGCGATGGAAGGAGAATAGGATGATGAGTTTCAAATTGACGTGAGAAAGGAATTCATTGTGTAATTACCATCCAAAGCAATCAGTCCAGTTTGAAAGTAGTGTATTTGTGCAAAGTGTGTTAATTTGGTGACCGTGGAAGCAGATTCGTGTGAGACGAAAACGAGATCAAGTCAGGAAGTACAAACTTCTTGTGTCCGAAAAGATTACAGTTTCTCTCAGTAACGAGTAGCAGTATTATATAAACTTTGCACCAGGAGACCTAGCTGAGGGAAAAAATCTTTGGATTCTAAAGATTGATATTGTTTTGATCGAGTTAGAGATTTTAATTTGAAGAGAGAATTCGAACGAGTGCTGTTTTTTGAAACAGTTTGAAAGAGAAGGCAGTTTGCAGAATCCGAGGAACACGTTGTGAAAGAACTAACGACAACACAGTCCAGCAGAAGAAATAAGGACGTCGGCAAAGGTTAGTCAGATTATTTGCGAAAAGAAAGAATTGTTTTGTATTACATACCATATTAGTTTTTCTTTTGGAAAGCCACGTCAAATTAATAGTATTACAACATAAATTATTCATTCATAAATGCATGGAAGATATAATTAATCTATTTAAAAAAGTGGAAATTAAAATTTGTTTTCTTTTTACAATAATAAGAACAATCCACCGATTCAATTGACTGAATTTCTTTCACAAAAGGAGATAATAGAATTAAAGGTTTTTATGATTAGATAAGAAATTTTACAACAGAATAAAGTTTAGCATAAATTTGAAAATTTTATATTTATGGTATATTATATAAATAAATAGTAGTTAAAAAATGTATATGAGTTTTGAGTATATTAATTGTCCCTGTTTTGTCCTGGATAAAGCAAGCAACGAGAAATACTAGAAGCCACAAGATAAAGGTAAGACATTCAATCAATTAGCCCTGAGAATATTTTTTATTATTGAAAAATTTTATTAAAATTTGGTTTTGTTTCATGAGTAGCAATTAAAATAATTAATTAATTAATCTAATTAATAAGAGGCATCTTAATCTCATAACAAGGAGAAAATACAGAGCATAATAATATATACTTTATATATTTATTATATACTATATTATATAATATACTATATTATACAATATACTGTACTATATTATATATTGTTAAAATAATAATATTAAATGTCATAAACATATCAAAATTCTCACTCCAGTCCTGATATATCAAAAATGCCAAAAATATGATTTGCTTTCAGTTCAGCGTTTGCTGGAAATTACATACTTCGCGTAATAAAAATAAACACATTTTTCAGATCACCATAATTTATTTTGTTATGAGTTCACATTGTCATTCTCTCTAATTTGAAGCAAATGGGCAACGATTGATATTTATTAACATCCATAATTTATTGTGGAGTCCACTGCTCCAATCGAATTAGTATAATTTAGTATAAAATAATATACATTTTACATAATTTGAATTTTAAAGTGATGCACAATAATTAATTGTTTATGTGACACAAACATTTATTTTAAATCGATTATTAGTATATTATTCAACGAGCTTGTAATGTTGGCTATTACTCACGATGATGAAGTTTGCGACACGAGCCGTAGGTGACTGTCGTAATTCATAAGAGTGAGTAATAGCCATTGCATGTGAGTAGAATAATATACTTTTTCTACGGCCTTTTTTATTTTAATTAGTACACAAATATAATTATCAACTACTAACATTATTTAAAATCGAAAGATTTTATTTTTATAAGAAAACATATTTTATATAACTGTCCATATAACTACTGACCCATTATTACAGTTAAAAATCCTTTAAATATTTTTCGAAGTTAATAATTGTTGATATAAATTAAAATGATTATTTTGTTAAATAAAGTTTAAGTAATTTTATTTGCTTATAATAAGTACATATTAAAAGTTCCATGTACCACTTGAATCTAACTTCAAGCACACCCGTGAGTAACTTCAGCCCGTGAGTAATGAACTATTACTCAAGTAATGGGTCATAAAGTAAACGTTTTTCTAGTTATTTTAAATTGACAAGCGCGATCAAGACACATTTATAAAAATTTCATATTTCTATAAATATTTCATACAGTGCGGTGGAATAAGTGTTGCCCCCCACCCCTGTTAACTTGTTTTTTTTTAAGAATATAAGCAAAACGCTCGGACTGGTCGATTTTTAAACTAACCACAGTATATTACAGCATCAACGTTTCGAACTTTACGCGATCCCTCTTCAGCTGACAGCCATAACTTTGATTTTTTTTAATAGTAAAGTACATCATGTGGCACCTCATTTAACAGCTTTTGAAGTACTGATTTCAAGAATGTATAATACTTTAATCCTTTTTGAGATCGTAGGCGCAAAATTTCGGTCGAACACTTTTTAAACGCATTTATTTTTTTCGAATTCTGAGAAAACTAATAAGTATTTTTGAAAAATTTAAACGCAGAATGAAAAACTATAGTATTACCGAGGGCTGACAGTCCCTTAGAATAAACAAAAAGTTTCTTTTGAATGATATATTTGAAATTAAAATTCACACTAAATTTTCTCTTTTTTTCACCACTGTGACTTATTAAAATAAACATTATAGGAGTTCTCAGGGACTTTGGACCATCGGGAATACTGTAATATTTCATTGTACGTTTAAATTTTTCAAAAATATTTATTAGTTTTTTCAGGATTCGAAAAAAATGATTGCATTTAGAAAGAATTTAACCGAAATTTTGCGCCTACGCACTCAAACAGGATTAAAGTGTTATACACTTTTGAAATCAGTATTTTAAGAGCTTTTAAATGAGGTATCACATTATGTACTTTCCCGTTTAAAAAAATCAAAGTTATGGCTGTCACCTGAAGAGGAATCGCGTAAAGTTCGAAACGTTGATGCTATAATATACTATGGTTAGTTTAAAAATCGACCTGTCCGAGCGTTTTGCTTATATTCTTAAAATAAACAAGTTAACAGAGGGGGGGCAACACTTATTCCACCGCACTGTATATTTCTCATCATCTCATAATTTTGAGTTGACCACTCAAAATAGGTCGATTTTTATTTGATAGGGAACATGTTACACCACACATAGGACTAAATTATTAAGAAATAAACTTGGTGAAAAGTAAAAATAAGAAAAATAAAGTGGATTCTGTCAATGGAATAAATATCAATGGAAAGAGTTGGAAGGGACCTATATCTTAAAATAAACGATAGAAACTCTAAGAACCTAAGCAGAAGAAGAAGAAGAAGTTAAAAATACATGTGTATAAAAGGCTTATTTAGAATTAAAATATCAAAGAATAAATTTGACCACAAAGGTAGACATGTTAGTATGTTACATTTATTCAGTCATCTATCACTGTCAGTCGTGACAGTCTATGTGTAATGTGTATGTCCCAAAGTTAGTGAGACCTTACCAACATAAACCTTCAACCAACACATTCATACTGTACGCTTCCATCTGAAGTGGAGTTTTAAAAGTTATGGTTTTTTCGCCAATGAGAGCATCCATAATCCATGAAAAGTGGCAGGCATTTTATTATTTTTTTAATTATTGAGGTATTCATCAAATAAATGAGTGAGATGAAGAAATTAAAATTACAAACCTCGCAAAATATGTTACCTATCATGAGAGGTTAAGATATCAAAAATTGAATTTTAACAACAATCTGTACAAACGTAAGGAATTTAAAGACTTTCATCTAACAGACTGTTTTGTTGATCTATAATGTATCAGACTTACAGTTGATGTTATTGTTTGCCTTGTACGTGGAAACTATTTCTTAAAGTTTCGTTTTTTCAAATCAGTTTGCTTCTCTAAAATTTTGAAATCATCAAAATTCAGTCAGTGGTTATTTACTACATGATTACTAAAGCACAAAGCTCTGGGTGTGGTATAAAGTCACTCCTATGAGATGCAATTCGGTACTATATTCTACGAAAAGCTTGTCCAATATATATCTAGACTATTAAACAATAATGTTTATATAAAAAACTTACATGTGTTAAAGGTGATTATTTGTCCAAGTCTACTTACCCTGAAAAAGAAAAAATATTTGTTATTTGCCAGTTTAAAATTTAAAGAAATTAAATAAATTAAAAAGTATTGTATAAAATAAACTTTAGTATTATTGTATACGTAATTTCATGCGGTATATTTTCCGATCCTTATAAAAGATGTTTAATGTTACCGAATGGTACGTGGTGCAATTTGGCATTTTTGTCGAAATTCTCAGATAATGTGAACGATATGGGACATTATGTTATTACACATTAAGATAAAATTAAGTCCAACGCCCTATAAAACGTGCTATATTGACCTAGAAGAACGTTTTTCCTTGGAAACGAAAGCTTAGGAATCGATTTAACTATGGATACATACGAAGTTATTTGTGTAGAAGTTGCATTATCTGCAGTGTTATCTGCAGTGTTAGTTGAAGATGTGTAGTAATTATTTTGTACGTTACTACCCGTATACTCTGTAGCAGAAACACAGTTTTAAGATATAAATATTTCTTCAGGAAGTTAAAGCATTTGTAACTGGTAATTAGACATATTGTCATCGTCTCAGGTATCCGATGGAGCAGGCTATACCACTTTTCGAAATTTATGCCAGTTCGACATACTTCAATTAATTATACAAGATAAAATCCAGGGCAAGAGAAATATAGGAAGAAGAAGAATCTCATGGTTGCCTAACTTGAGGGTTAGACAACCACGGTACGAACGTACATAAATCGAACTATTCAGAGCAGCAGCATCTAAATTCAGAATATCTATGATGATTGCCAACCTCCGTCGCAGAGATGGCACGGAAAGAAGAAGAAGAAGTTAACGTTTTATTGTTTCTAATTAAACGAAAAAGCGATCAAACTATATATGTCGTACTATGAGTGCAAGAGTATCGCAACTCAAAAAAACTAAATGTGGAGATAATGAATGTTTTAGTTTGGCTCAATTTTTTATCTTTTTTTTACATCAACCGTATTAATGATAGAATGGTATTGTGAATTAAAACAACACATTTAGAGTGACTCATTTTAGTTAATGTTTTTAAAATAATAACATAATATACTGATAATGATATATTTGAAGTTAAGATAGTCTTGCACCGGAGTAATAATACACATTTTGCCATATACGATACTAATTTAATAAGTTAAGATACTCTTGCACCGGAGTAATAATACAAATTTTGGCATATACGATCCTAATGGTAGAGGAGCCCAAGCGGGGATTTTTGCAGTTACTCGAGCGCGTCAGATTATATATGGGGAGAAACCTGGTACCCTGCAGATGTACCTCTACCATATATTGGGTCTTAACACAGGGGCGTTCGTTAAGGGGGCCCAAAAAAAATTATATCCTTAAAAATATTCGAAATTGTCAGATTAAGATAAGGTAAGTTAAGTTAGGTACATGCAAAAGAGTGTATATTTCAAAAATCTGACGAATTGATCGGGGCGTAAGGAAATGAGAGGGCCAAAAATTTCACAAAAAAAAGCGAATATTTCGCGAAATGAACGTCATATCGAAAAACTAAAAAATCCGTGTTCAATATTTTTCAAAAATCTATCGAATGATACAAAATATGACCCCCACGGAGAGGGGTGGGTGTAATTTTATATACAAATCTCGCGATATTTCGCAAAATAAACATCAGATCGAAAAACTACAAAATATACTTATTCAATATTTTTGAAAAATCTATCGAATGGTATCAAACACGACCCCGCGGCGGTGGGGTGGGGGTTACTTTAAAATCTTAAATAGGAGCCCCACATTTTTATTGCAGATCAGGATTATTTACCTAAAAATAAGCAACATTTATTCGAAACATTTTTTTCGAATTATGGATAGATGTCGCTATAATCGGAAAAATCGATAGTGCGAAATGGAAAATTAAATTAAAAAATGGAAAGTCCCCACCAAAATGGAAAATTTTACTTCCTAATGTCGTTATTCGTAAGTGGGTATAATACTATCACATTTTGATATAAAATACCCAAATTTATTACCGCGTTCGGCAATTAGATGTAAGACTATCATATTTCCAATGTGATAGTCTTGTACAAAAAAGATAAGCCTTATACGCGAATACTATAGTATCTCTACTTGGGAATTATACCATGAAAATTATTTTTCTTGTTAAAATAGTTTTGCCCTCATATAAAGTGCTATTAACGAAACATTTTCGCCGATTATCTCAAAAAATTTTTTTTTTTACTTACGATAATATTGCACTCATAGTGCGATGTATTCTAGTTTCGAATAAACTAAACAAATCTAACTGAAAGTATTCAAACACAAACAATAAAAAAACTTGTACGTAACTTCGAACTTGAACATAAGTTATAATTGCACTCAGTAGGTACCTAACTCGAATTTCACAGCTATCTGATAAGAATTTAAATCAGAAAACAGCATTAGAACTCTGGAAAGATATGTCGTTTGAAGAGATTTATTTCAATTATCTAATAGGTCTGGATCCCGCGTATGGAAAAAAGTTGATTAACAGCAAGCTGAAAATTTGTTAATAGCTTAAGGGTGTCTAGTCGGACAAACTTTGATATATAGGAACACTGGAACAGGCGAACTTTTAATTGTGGAACAGGTCAAAAATTTGGAACGGTCAGACCACGAAAACTTCACATGTATTTTGTCCGACAGAACTTCCAATTAATTTGTTACCCTTTCATTAAACTCTCATGCAAAAATCAGGCTGCTATTTATCACCAAATTGGAATTATAATGAGTGGAACACGTAGAATATGTCAAATGACAGGAATTATGACAGGTGATAAACAGCAGTCTGATTTTTGCATGAGAGCTTAATGAAAGGGTAACAAATCAATTGGAAGTTCTGTCGGACAAAATACATATGACGTTTTCGTGGTCTGACCGTTCCAAATTTTTAACCAGTTCCACAATTAAAACTTCCACTGTTTCAGTGTTCCCATATATCAAAGTTTGTCCGACTAGACACCCTTAAGCTATTAACAAATTTTGAGCTTGCTATTAATCAACTTTTTTTTATACGCGGGATCCAGACCTATAAACTATAAGTTGTTACAAGTTTCGAAACACATAGAGACATTCAATTTAATTTCACATACGCGGTATTTTTAGAATAAATATTAAATTGAATTCAATTACCTTCATAGCTTGAGCAACTTCACCGTTTGTTATTTTGAGCAAGTTATAGTTGTATGCAAATCAATTAGACCTAAAACCGGTCCTGCCTCTTCGTAATGTACATTAAAATTACGGCATCTATTGAAATAATAGTGTTGAATTTGCTGTTTTAAAAAATAAGTCAGCAAAGGTTTATTTTAGCCCAGTATTTAATGCCTGTTTTATTTTTATCACTTCCCAACATACCGAGTGTACAAAGGAACAGTGCAAGGGAACTTGCACATTTTATTTTATTACATAATATTGTTTAGTTTGGTTTAAAAACGAGATTTCAAAAATTTCATGCTTCAAAAACTTATAATAACTTAGAAATACAAGTTTAAAGTCTTCTGTATTTTAAAAGAGTTCAAACGACCCGTGACGTCACTTAGTTTAACTTTACGGTTATATTTATATTTATGATTATATTTAGGTGGATTTTTTTCCTCTTCTTTAGTTTATTGGCCTCCACTTACTTGGGTATTTGGCCAGCTCATCGGCGCGGAATAAGGAAAAAGTATTTATATTCTAATGACATTTATCGTATGTCATTTTAATAATATATACCAGTTTGTTGAGATTGGAGTTTGATACACTTTTTGAAGGAAAGGAAAGAAAGTTTTCTATGGATTTAAAATATTTTAAACGATCAAACGTATTTTCTACTGACGTTTATAATGTCTAATTTAAAATTATGTACAATTTTGTTTACTTTGTTCGTGCAGAATGTAAACATATAATCATATGACGTCACGACGGGTTTTGGACTAGCTGCTTTAATTTGAATTTAGAATCGACTTTAGGGGCCAAACGGAACACAAAAACAACTTTTTAATCTTTGATACATGTTTTAAATTAAGTTCCGTTGTGATTTATAACATTTTTTTTTCGAATTTAAAATTTTATGCAAGTTCCCTATTACGTGTATGTAAATATGCGAAATTATTAAGATAATATCAGAGTATGTGGACTGTCGTAGTGTGGTTCAATGGAATCGAGAGAGGTAATAATTATGTTATACAGACAATATATAATTCTTCTTCTTGTGCAGTCTTCTAACGAAGGTTGGCGATCACTTCTTTAAACGCTTCTCTACCCTTTTCAACGTGAAATATCTGTTCAGCACTGAGGTTGGTCCAATCTCTGATATTCCTCAGTCGATATTTCTTCTTTATTTCCAAGCATCTTCCTCCCTCTACTCTTCCTTTCATGATGACGTGTAGCAGAGAGTATTTATCATTCCGAAGTCTGTGGCCGACATACGATGTTTTTGTTTATTTTAATTGTGTTCATAAGGTTTCTGCTATGTCCAATTCGTCTTAACACTATTGTTCATTTGAGACTTAGTCCAAGGAATTTTCAAAATAAGCTTATATAGCAACATTTCGAATGCCTTCAATTTTTTATGGATTGGGCTTCCAGTGTCCAAGCTTCTACCCCATACACCTAGTAGTTGCGACCATACATAACATTCGATGATGAACCTCAGTCTGATGGCCATACTCAATTTCTAATTTATAAGCACTGATTTGTTTGTATTTTATAAATCTTTTTCAAACTATTTCTATTCTGACCTTTATCTTCTCATCTTGATCTAACTGTGAGTCTATAATTGCTCCGAGGTATTTATATTTGTCGACCCTCTCTACTGGTTTACCCTCCATGTATTTGGTCTATATCTAATCTAATTTAGTTTATAAAAAAGATTACCAAAATCATTGTTTCACTCGCGCATCGATCAACGTCACATATGCAGGTCTCGCACGCGGTTGTTTCTCGTACAAGGTTTAATTGGCTTTAGCGGACTAGTGTTATTTGTCTATAACGAATTAGCGGTATTTTTTCATTTTATTGTTTTTAGCGGATTAGCACGTATCTTATATCTTACCTTCAAGAGAAGAAAACAGAGATATTTGCGTCCATTTTGGCACAAGGCAGGAGAGATATGTGCGGTATTTTCGCGTCTAACTGTGTTTATTACTGAGAGAGTAGAGAAAACTGAATTGTGTTCTCTTCCAGGGCCAAAACCAGAGAGAAATACAGTAGAGTTATCTTTGCAGTTCTGTTGCTTCTAGCGATCAACCCTCACGAGAGGGAATCTTCTCTTGCAATGTCTAAGAATGTCTGTACTTCTATTTCAGTGGGGTGGAGTAAGTAGTAGGAATTAATAATTACGGAATAGTTTTTAATATTGAGGTTGAGAGTTTAGTATTTAATACAGGGAAAAATATAATATTATTTTTTGCATGCGAAAAATTTAACATAATCGATGGATTATGTTTTATCTCACAATAAAACACTGAAAACTTTTGTTTTCTATACTTCCACAAAATTTATTATTTACAACTATGTGACTACAACTGTTTCGGCAGAGTGCCTTTCTCAAGTTGAGAGTGCCTTTCAAGGCAGAGTGCCTTTCTCAACTTAAGAAAGGCACTTTGCCGAAACAGCTGTAGTCACATAGTTGTAAATAATAAATTTTTTTTGGAAGTATAGAAAACAAAAGTTTTCAGTGTTTTATTGTGAGATTTAACATAATAAATTATAACCTAAAACCGGTTCTGTCTCTTGGTAATTTACATTAAAATTACGGCATCTATTGAAATAATAGTGTTCAATTTACTATTTTAAAAGATAAATCAGCAAAGGTTTATTTATTTTGTTTTAATCCAATATTTTATGCTTGTTTTATTTTTATCACTTCACAGCATACCCAGTATAATTTAATTATTTCTGATCTAGCAAAATAGTTCTGCTTGTTTTTATTTTACAAATTATAAAATTTTTGTAGCTGTATGCGCATTTTTGTTGTTATCATTTTAGTCCTGATGGCAATTATTATTTTTGTTCTCATAATATGAAATTGTACTCTTCATAAATATCATATATTTATTTCTGTCATCAATTGAATATATTTATGTAAAATAGGTATTTTGCATAAAGTAACTGTTTTAAGTGAGATAACAGCTAAATAAAATATGCAAAAGCATTATTTGATAAGGTATTTATATTAGTATGGTATAACTAGATCCAAACCCAGACATCCAAAGTGAAAGTTATCCTTCAACACTAAATTTTTCTATATGGTCCACATAATGTTCAGAAGAAAGTCACACCATTTTGAGCGTCGGGTTTGGGGGGGGGGGCGGGGGAGAGGGGGGAGAGGGGGGGAGAAATCGGTAAATTCGTAGTGTGACTTTTTTCTGAACATTATATGGACCATATAGAACAATTTGGTGTTGGAGGATAACTTTCACTTTGGATGTTTGGGTTATGTCATTTTTTGAATCAATTCTATCATACTATATAGTCAAAAGCTTTAGTTTAAATAAATATTTGATATATGTAATATTTTTTCCATGACACAATGAATTCCTTAAAACAACATATATATGTTACATACATATTATAATGAATATGTACATAATTCCTATTGGTACTGTGCAAGTTCGGAAAAGCGACACCTGGTTTCATAGCCCAGCAACATTTTTAGCACTTCTAATTATATTGGCCAATTACATCAGTCCTGGTTGCTGGATAATTGTCAAGGCCATAGCCCAAAAAGGAATAAGAAGAAAAAGTAAGATTGAGGTTATGTTGGTGTCTAAACATTGTACTACAAGCAAAAGACCATTAAAAGACCATTGATTAAATTAACTTTAATAATTGCATCTTATTAATTTTGTAGAGCAACATATAATTTTTACAGTTTATTACACAGTAGGTATAAAATATACGTCAATTTGACAATTTCAATTAACAATAAATATGAAAATATCGCAAGGAAAAAATTCCTGTAACTGGCTGTATACCATAATTCACAAAAAAATAAAAACCTTATCTAGTAAAAGGTATATTTAAAATCCCTAAATATACCTTTTACAAGATAAGGGTTTTATTTATTTTTTAATAAATATGAATTATTTAAGAAATATGTGTTAAGAAAGTTACAAGATTTGTCCGCTATACGCGCACGATAGTTTCTTGTATCCCTTCCAAGTACTTGCACACAGCGAATAGGAGCAGTAGTATAAAGAAATAAGATAAGAAAAAGTACCCTGTGGGAGACTTTGACCCAGTCAGGTATATGACAAATTTTATGGATATCAATGACTAACGCTTGATTGCACCAACAAATCATAAGCTCCAGCTTAGCCCAGCTCAGCTTATAGATAGAGCCGCCTTAAGTCTCACTTACATTAAACCATAACTTGTCATGTAGTTGTCCCTTTTAAAATTGGTCAGGGTTCAATGACCGCAGCCACTAGTCGCGCGAATTTTGGTATGCCATGGAAGCGCTCGTCGTATCGCCTTCCCGAAAGTGAGATGCTCCGACTGTTGCTGCTGCTAAGGGGTGCTTAGGTATTACATACATTCGCTTAGAGAATATTTCGATTTAAATTTTTTGCAGAGATATTTCCTTTTACTGATCTTTTATTTGACATTTTACAGAAATCAAATGGTATTGCATTTTGTATAAGACAAATTGATGACTTTATTAATACGATAATTAAAAAAAAAACGAGAGCAGTTTAAAAATATTTGGGATAAAACTGAACATATGGGATTTGAACATGAAAGAAAAATAATGAAGATTGATAATTTCGGAGACAGAGAGACAGAGAAAACAGAGGAAACAAAGAGACCTTTTGATAATATTCTACAACAAATGAATTCTAGCTTCAAAATTTTAACGATTTAAAATTTGTAGAATTATATATAATCTTAATATTTCTAATTTTAATTCATCAAAATTTCCCACAGAGGAATTTATGTCATTACGATTAAATAATGAAAATTTTTTGATATCCCAGCTTTGCATTCTCAGTTAAGTATCATTTATGAAAGAAATACCCAGAAATCTGGTTTAAACAAGTCGCTGTGTGAAGTGGTCAAGTTGTGTGAATTAGTACTACTAACTATCCCAGCCACAAGTGCATCAGTTGAACGAAGTTTTGCAGTATTAAGATGCATTAAAAGTTTCAAATTAAGAGTCTAAAAGAAATTCAGCCAGAAAGAAAAGCGAAGACAGACTTTGAAAGTTAGCCCTATTATCCATTAAAAAAGACTACATTCAACAATTTATCAGAAGTTGATAGGAGAATACTGCCGTGCTAAGCCCAAAGGCGGGAACTGATTTTTTATCAAAAATGAGATTTTTGTATTTTTAGGTAAAATAGGGTATTTAGTATATATTTATAAAGTCTTTGGAGTTGTAGAAGCATTATATTTTAAATAAAATTGCAATTTGGTTAGCGGTATCTAGACTTTTCAGTTAAAATACTAAGCCATTTGGCGGCAAATGTTAAATACTATGGCGTTTTGACGGTATCTGCTACAGTTGCCGTCCATATACCTTGCATATTGCACTTACCGCTAATCTACTTTCAAGAATGCTATGCCTACATTTAGAAACCGCCAAATCGCCTTAGTATTACAAAGTAAATTCGGCCTAACTTTACAAGGTTGAATTATTGTGTTAGTTAAAAGAGTTGTGTTAGTAAAAGAAATAATTAGCGAGGATGGTAAGAAATTTTCGAGTTTATTATATCTATTGAAATGTATTTTCATTTTTTTATAATATTTCAAGAATTAACCAAATTATGTTGTCCTAAACAATATGAATCTGCGCCAAGTGGATGATTTTTTATATCTTGAATTAGGCGGTAAGAGATTTTCATATTTAAAAAATATGTCTTTTTTTAATTAGGTTTTAAAAACTTAATAATATATCCACACACGCTGTCCACAAGCATTTTTAGAAAAAGAGACTTAAAATAGGTATTATGTTTTTTTAGAAAATCAAGTAGAGTCGAGTAAGAGTTGAGAAACACGAGGTGAAACCACTGAAGACAATATTGTAGAAAGAGAAAAATTTATTGTAAAGCAATTACAAGAGGTGAAAAAAAAACTATGTTCAGCCTATACAGGCGCAAGGTTTGTTTCATACTTAAAGTTTTCTGTATGTTTAAACCCCATTGTTGGTCGTACATGGGATTATAATTAGCAATCTCACTGATTGCATTGTTTTTTGTTTAAATACAAGCTAATATCATTGTTTAACTAGATAATGTCTAGTAGTCTAGTTATACAATGCTATTATAGATACGGGATTGTAGATTTGAGATATCTTTTGAGAATTCTTTACCTAAGTTTTATACAAAAATGCTGGTTTTATTCCTTTATAAATTTTCCAAGAAGGCGTCAGGTACCTGGGTAATAATCCAAACATTTGTTTGCATATTTTAAAAATCTTATATATCCCACAATTAGGTATTTTTCGGTCTAAAAGGCAATGGTCATCATATTGTAATCATAACATATAACTAGTTTGTACAATACAACTAATAAAATGTTAAAATTTGCCCTAATTACTGTAAATTATGGTATTTTCCCAAATATAATATTCTGAAATACCCAATAATATAACAATATATAATAATATTAGGGCAGGTGTCGGCGATCATAAAAATATTGAAGCTCTAGAATAACTCAGGCCTGTCGTAAAATAGCAAACCTGTGTCGCTAAGAAACAAAATAAAAATAGCTGAGAAAGTCAAAAGTATGGTTTACAATCACATTCACAGTTGAAGAATTTTTTAAAACGCTTCAGCAGATGTTTAAACATCTATAACAATCTGAACGAATTCTGTTTAGTATAAGTACAGTTCTGCCCAAATTATTAGACGCACTATAAAAGATTTTATAAAAAATTTTTAATTATGAGGTAATACCATTGTATTGTAATATTAAATAGGTTTTGTATATGTACCAGACACAAGGTATGTTGTTTGGTGGTCTATTAAATTGTCTATATTGAATCACAAATAGAACATTAATATTAATGAACCAATATGTATTTATTGACTCTTAAAAGAAAACAGATATAACTAAATATTGTCAATTTGTTGTTATCATATTGTAGCTCAACAAAATAATAACATTTAATAGTACTTTAATTCTTTCAATTTAATAAACTGTAATACACAGAAAAGCTTTTTATTTCATACCAATCACAACTGTAAACCACATACCGCTATTAGGCTTAGTTTTATAGTAAGTTTTGATAAAACGTTTTAGCGGTATCTACCTCTTTTTATCTACAACTGTTTTAAAATATAATTAATGGTTCCCTTAATAAACTGGGGCATATATCCATGCATAAAAACTATTAGCTAGTTCCTAAAAATCCCTTACGGGCCAAAATTTTAGCACTCAATTTTGAAATCGATTTTGCCACCATTTTGTGAAATGTTAGTTACCGCCTTTGGGCCTAGCACGGCAGAATAGACCTCGAGTATAAATAAGTGTCATTTTAGTGAAAGTTGTGTGTTGTGGAAAATGCGTCGGAGTATTTTTTTTTAAATATATTCTTCTTTAGAAACCAAGCCCGGCGCGAGGACTCAAGGCCCGAGCTAGCAATACAGATCAATAATAGGTCACTAGTCACTAGAAATAGCGGGAATAGAGTGCCTCACGCATTCACGCGTCACGGATTTAGTGTGTGAGTCCTTGTACGCAGGACGTCTCACATAATTAAGTACTTTGCTGATAGAGAGCCCCTGCGCATCAGAGTGTTATCAGGTGGAAAGTTGCTCGACCCTCGACCCTTAAGAAAATATTTTTATATCCTTATTGAATCGCTTCCCCTTTCGAAAAAGTCACCGCACGCCACTGGTTTAACGTCTTGTGTGGACTAAGGCTTTGTACAGATAGGTACTTGATATGTTGTATATGACATAATATATTTTATTATTATTAGATGCTTTACATTTTCATTATGTGTACCTTCAGTGAATTTTGCGAAGTTTTCATTAAGTTTTATTTAGCAATATAGAGCGATAATTGTAGTATTGTTATATAGTTTGAATAAAAAATATGTGGCTTAGTCCAAGTGCGGCAAACAGTGAAAACCGCTATCGAGAGAAATCAGCAGCATACAATACAGCCCTTGTCATCTGTTAAGATTTCTTACAATAGATGAGCAAGTCATCTAACAAAGCGACGTGGATTATAAGTACACAAGATTAATAGAACATATTACGGCAATTCGCTAGCTAACATAGTTCCATCAATTACGGATCAAATACAAAATGTACAGAAATCAGAGAGAATGATATAATTAATTATATTGCTAGATATATTGTTATACATATATCTAAGAAACTATGAAATACGAGAAATAAAATTGTATGTCTTTATATTAACCACATTCAATATACCCTATCTAATCAATAACTCTGGTGAGGCAATGACCAAAAATATTTAAACAAAACGGTTCAAAGAATCTTACGTCATTTAAACGAAAATCAAAATCATGAAAAAAGAGCCTATCCTCGGTCAAAAAATTTTTTGATTATGGCATCTTCCTCTCGTCTGATTACGTGACCTACCCCTCTAAGGCGTGCTACCTTAATGAATTTTACAACGTCAGCTTCTCCAAAACTTCTATACAACTCAAAGATATAACGCCTGAGCCACAAACCTCATTCCTTTATGCCTCCATATAATATTCGTCTTATAGTCCATTCATTAACGGTAAAATATTGCAAAACCTTTAAATTTTAAAGAACCGCTTGGATTGACATGCAATTTGGCATACACACAGCTAACAAGTCAAAGAAAAAAAGTGATATTGTGCCGATATGTGCTTTTGCCCTGGGGGTGGTTTTCACCCCCTCTTGGGGGTTAAAAAATATTCGTCCAAACAAAGTCAGGAAATGGGTAAACTG
Organism: Diabrotica virgifera virgifera; assembly: GCF_917563875.1. Taxonomy (NCBI): domain Eukaryota; kingdom Metazoa; phylum Arthropoda; class Insecta; order Coleoptera; family Chrysomelidae; genus Diabrotica; species Diabrotica virgifera. The sequence continues at coordinate 25,090,579 of NC_065447.1, read as the reverse complement.
GCTAATTTAAAGTAACTTTTGTTCTATAGAGTTTTTTCACTAAGTCAATACTTTTCGAGTTATTTGGCAGTGAATATGTTCATTTTTTCAACAAAATAACCACGCTTTTAGACGGTTTTTCGCAAATAACTCAAATTGTAAGTATTTTGTCGAAAAAGCATTCTTAGCAAAAATATAGCCTATAAAAAATTTAAAAAATAGTGAATATATCACGTTTTTTTATTTAGTAGAAGCAGAGTTATAGCTAATGAAATATAGGTTCATATTCGTCAAATTCCAAGTGGAATACTTTAACGTGAAATAACCAAAAATGAAGCACATTTCGGGGAAAACTCATTTAAACTTATTGTTAAAATATACTATAATAGCATAAAATATGCATAAACTATGAGTGTTTAAAAAAAGCTTCATTTTTGTTTTATAAAAAAAATTTCTAGCATCAAAATTAAACAAGTTACGCTCAAAATAAAATTAGTCCCTTTTGGTTTTGGTAAAAAAATCGAGAAAATCACCCCCTAATTAGTATCTTAAATGAACTTAATCGTAACGACTTCACAAGTTTCTTGACTCGTGTATATATGTTTATATGATCTGTAAGTTTCATCGGTTCAAAGTCCTTATTATTGAAACGGCTGTAGTTAAAAGGGGTTGAACGAGTCACTGATCACGAATGTATGCAAATTTAGAAACACCAAATCTTGATCAATTTTTGTCTAATAGAAAAACAAAAAAATACATGATATTCAGAAAAGCAAATCTGACTTTTTTTGTATTTCGAGACTTTTGGTATCTCTAACAATTTTTAAGTTATTTTGAAAAAAGGCATATTTTTCAAAATTTAAATTTTTAAAAATTTTATTTTGAAACCAAATTTTTTCAAAAATAAACACTTTGAATCGATGAAAGTTACAGATCATATAAACACAATATAAGTAAAATAATTTATGGAGCGGCAACGATTAATTTCATTTAAGTTGCTAATTAGGGGGTGGTCTTCCCGATTTTTTTTTTTGCAAAAACAAAAGGGACCAACTTTATTTTGAGCGCAACTTGCTTAAATTTAATGCTAGAAACTTTTCGTAAAAACAGAAATAAAGATTTTTTTAAACACTTTAAAAAAGTTAAAATGGGTTTTCCCCAAAAAGTGCTTAATTTTTTGGATATTTCACGTCGAAATATTCTATTTGAAATTTGGTGAATATGAATCTATATTTCATTGGCTATAGCTCTGGTTCTACGAGATCCAGAGACCTAACGCGTACACCATTTTTTTTACTTTTTATAGGCTATATTTTTGCTAAGAACGGTTTTTTCGACAAAATACTTACTTTTTGAGTTATTTGCGAAAAACCGTCTAAAAATGTGGTTATTTTGTTGAAAAATGAACATATTCACTCGCAAATAACTCGAAAAGTGTTGACTTGGCGAAAAAGCTCTATAGCGCAAAAGTTACTTAAAATTAGTCAGTTTACCCATTTCCGGAGTTGTTTTGGACATATATTTTTTCACCCCCAAGAGGGGGTGAAAGTCACCCCCAGGGCAAAAGCACACGTCGGCACAATATCACTTTTTTCTTTGACATGTAAACTATGCGTGTGCCAAATTCCATGTCAATCCAAGCGGTTCTTTAAAATTTAGAGCAAAAACCGTGAAAGAATGGACTATTAGGGTTTTTTGTTCAAAACCTTTGAGTATTTCTTGGTCATTCTGTGTAAGTGACCAAGTTTCCCAACCATATGTTAGCAATGATATTATTAGTGTTTTGTAGACAGTCAATTTAAATTTTCTAGGTATTTTTAAGACCATCTGTCTTCTTAAGCCATAGTAACACTTATTGGCGAAAACTATGCTTCTTTTAATTTCTTCACTGATATTGTTATTTTTACTTAGCAGCGAGCCTAAGTATATGATGGTGTCGACACTTTCCAGTTCTAGATCATCGATTATTATTCTTGTAGGTGTCCGGTTGCTTGACGCAGTGCAACACATACAGTGAGGACGTTTGCATGTGTTGGAATAAATATTTTCTCGAGAACGGGCGACTCTGGGGATAAATCCAGAAACATTATTTTTCGCTTAAATTTAATGTCCAAACTGCTAAGAGGCAGGTTTTATGCTGCTTGTAGCCAGTTTAAATATCTTATCTGAATACCGCGTGTGAAATAACAGTGATATAAGCAAGCCTTTTTTATGACCTTGATTATGATTATGTCTATATAACATGTAATTACCTTTTCCAGCTACTTTGAACCACATCCTTATAATACAGTCCACACAACTCTGAAATTATTTTAATAGTTTTGTATATTATGTGCATCCCTTAATTGTACGTTTCCTACACTGAACCAAAAAAGTACGTAAATATAATGAAAAAAAAACATTGACTCAACAACGGGGAGCATTAATTTTCGTCCAAAGACCAGTATCATTGGTCCAATGTAAGTAGATACATTAACTAATGCTCAAAAACATTAATTTTTATGAATAAGTACGTTAATTTAATGTACTTTCTAGTTAAGAATCAATGTATCGGTACATTAAATCACTGTATCGGTGCATTGAATCAATGGATCGGTACATTGAATCAATGTATCAGTACATTAATTCTTAACTAGAAAGTACATTGAATGAACGTACTAATTCATAGAAATTAATGTTTTTGAGCATTAGTTAATGTATCTATTTACATTGGACCAACGATACTGATCTTTGGACGAAAATTAATGCTCCCCGTTTTTGAATCAATGTTTTTTTCATTATATTTACGTCCTTTTTTGGTTGAGCGAATGTCATCTTCATGTATATTTGTATATAACATACAAATAGTTAATAAGTAAACAAAATGACTTAATATTTACATAAATATTACAAATATAGGTTGAAGCACCGATTTTTTGCCGATTCTCAAACTAATGTTAAGTATCTATAAGTTTAAAAAAGAAAAAACATATATTTTTAATTATCACAAACAACTTTTTATATATTTAGAAATATAAAAAATATATAATATATTTATATTATATAAAAAATGTATATCTAATATCGTGAAAATAAATACATCTACAATAACATCTCCATAAATACAACATCTCTCTGGGATTAATTATCACCACCCATTCAAAAAACAAATGGTTGAATGGCATTTTTCTTTGATTTCAAAAATCTAATATGATCTTCGACTTCTTGCTGGGTCTTCCCGATGTACGAATGATTACTGGAAATATCTGATGGTATATTTTATTATATATTTGGTTGTCCATTAAGATCTTTTTTTAACCATTTTATTAGTTCGTACAAAATATCGATGTAGAACCCAAAGAAGAACTGCATGTTAGCCATCTACAATTTATATTAACAATTATTATAAATAAATAAATCTAAATAGTGAACATAGTTGTATTTTTGGGTATCACTTTTTTTATAGAAATATTTTAATTTATCCTGAAAAAAAATTGCTAGATGTTGAGATGTTTATTTTTTACTTTGATAGATACTACCGACTGCAAGAGTTAAAAATATTTTTCAATTATTTACGGTTTAATCACCTAAAGATTTAATTTACTAATTCTTTTATAAGATTATACCATTTAGAAATATTTTCAAATGGTTCCTATTTTCTTTTACCTATGTGTCGATTTAGCTTTTGAAAAAATTTACAGAGAACAAAAATTAATTAATACTAGATACGCAGGATTGAATAATGAAAAAATAGGTACTTACATTCCGAAATTTCTTCATGGGTAGTCTTTTCAAATTAAAATTTATTTGTTTTATCCTTGATATAACTTTCACACCGAAGAAAGGAGATAATTCTTTCGAAATTGCTGTCCCATCCATCAATAAGTCCATTTCCATTTCCAAATGCCACTCCAAAGTCCATATCAATCTGCAAAAGTGGAAATAGAAGTACAACTTTTTTTATAGAAATCCAACAAAATAATTTATAAATAGTTGTAAAAATTTTTGTTTATAAATAAAATATATGTAAATACATACCTTAGAAAAATCAACCCAATCACTAGTGCCAAACACCGCTCCTCAGAGTCTGCAGGGTGACTGTCTGCTAGGAGGCTGCAACTGTTGTCACGTGATTTTTTTTACACCAATAAAAACACTTATAGAGTTTTAAGAAATGTATCGTTTTATGTACAAGATTATTGCTACAATGTATTATTCATTGATTCAGGTATATTACATTAATACCATGATTGCGTTACATCAAAACAATGTATCGAGTTAATAATCAAAGTCGAAAACATTGATTTAGTGCTACGAAAACATTGATTCAATAAACGAGTTCGTAATTTAAAGAACACTGTACATTAGTGCAACGTTTTTTATTCATTAATTTAACCGCATAATATTGATGTACAGTTTTATATATACAATGAACAAATTAATAGTATTATGAAAAAAGTCATTGGATAGACAAAACGATCAATTGGATTAATGATTCTATTCATTATTTTTTAATGAATAGAATTGCATTGTAATAATGAATATGGTCATAACTTAATGACTACGTGTTTATAATATTAACGAAATTTTCATTGAATCAATGTAAAAAAAGTCAATGATTGGCGTTCATTGGTACTATGTACAATATTTTTTTCAGTGTACGATGACTGAATCGTAACAACACTCGATGTTTAATCTCAAATATTAATAATTCATATCCGATATTAAACAGTATATATTTATCACCCCGTATATCACATGAACGCAATTGTTATTATATTTACACATGTGCGGGCTTCTTATTTAGTTCACTAATTGCAAATCGTAAACAATATTTTGGTCAATTGCATATTAATTTGATGACTAAATAAAAACCTTTGTTTGATAGTCGCGTGGGCATGACCCAATTCATCTTGTCGCAAAGAAAGGGTATACATTAGAATCATTCACTCGAGTAAATTCAACCAGTCAAGATGTGGCTGTAAATATTTTCGACTCACCTCATACAGTCAACATGTATTAGGTACATTCCATGTCAAATCACTCAGGCAAAAAATTTTGGATCTCCGATTTGTCTGAAAATGTGTATATAGCTTCTGCGAGACGTAAAAATAAGATATTTAAGGTCAAAAAATCTTCTTCTTTTTTTCTCAAAATGTTATTTTATGCGATTTTACAGTGATTTGGTGTTTATTTAAACAAATTTGCATTTTCTGTCGTAAAGTATCAATGAAAAACATAATATTTTAATAGAAAGGACTCAAAAATGTCATTATATGACATTATAACAAGTTATTTTGAATCAAAACAAGTTTTTGGTCAAATTTTATAGTGTAAAAAACGTTAAAATACCGTTTTTTACATTTTCCTCCATTCCCAAAATACATCATCATCGATTTGGCTGAAGTTTTGCCCACAGATAGCCAAAAGATAGGACTTTAAGTGGTTAGAAGGATTTGAATTATATTACAATACCAAAAAAGTAACATGTAGTAATATCAGACTCAAAAGTATATATTAGTCCAGTCGGGATAGCATTTGACCTTGAATGCCGAGCTGCCCAAAATTTTATTTTTCTGATCTTTAGGGGAGTCAATAGTAGCCTAAATTTAAAATCACGAATGAATTCCTCCGTAACGTTAGCCGCCATCTTGATTTTAAAGGAGAACCTGTTTTGCTCAATATCTCCGCCATTTTTAACTTTTCGACAAAAATGGTAGGAACTGAAATTGTTCCAAATAAATCGTATTTACAATTATTACAATTTCTTTTTAACAATTTTTGTCGTGAGGTCGATATTTTCGAGTTAATTGTACTTACAATAGATGCCTATATTTTTTACTATAATATTGCATGTAACTTTTTTTGTATTGTAATATAATTCAAATCCTTCTCACCACTTAAAGTCCTATGTTTTGTCTATTTGTGGGCAAATTTTCAGTAGTAATAACCCAAGGATATTGATAATTGTTCGAAAAAATTTTATAACAGATTTCGAAAGCTTGTTGCTTGGAAACAGACCGACGCCGTAGGCGGAGGTCTGTTGCCTATAAGCAACAAGCTTGAGAAAGTTGTTAAAAAAATTTTGAGCATTTATCAATGTGCGAGGGTTATTCGGATAGAAAATTTTTTACTGTAAACAGTATTCTTTGGTATATTTGATTCGATAATTTCATTAATATTCTCATCAGTATTACAACCAAATCGTGACATTTTGAAATATTGAATATTTGAAATGTCAAAATCGAAATGAAACCAAATGTAGGTATCCATAGCTACATGATTGAGTGAAAACAGCCCATGGGATCTGTTTTCAGTATAATGCTGGTTTTATTGGTTGTATTCAATCAGATGACCACAAATTAATTGATTTCATTGGATTTCTAATTGAGCAAAAAATTTTCAGCCAAATCGATTATAATGTATTTTGGGAATGGAGAAAAATGTAAAAAACGGTATTTTACCGTTTTCTACACTATAAAATTTGATCAAAAGCTTGTTTTGAATCAAAGTAACTTGTTATAATTCCATATGATGACATTTTTAAGTCCCTTCTATTAAAATATTATGTTTTCCATTGATACTTTACGATAGAAAATGCAAATTTGTATAAATAAACACCAAATCACTGCAAAATCGCATAAAATAACATTTTGAGAAAAAAAAGAAGAAGAAGATTTTTTGACCTTAAATATCTTATTTTTACGTCCCGTAGAAGCTATATTCCAATTTTCAGACAAATCGGAGGTCCAAAATTTTTTTTGTTCCAAAATTGAGTGATTTGAAATGGAATGACCCATTATCATAAATGATTATCAGTTCAACCATCAAACGATTCGGTCAGTAAAGCAGCGTCATTAAATAGACATTTAAGGTCCCCCGGGTGGAGAGTGTAGTTAGAGAAATAACGATTAAACCCGATAGATTCTAGAGCTGAGCCGGAGATTATACACTCGACGAGTGTCGACTCAATTCTCTCTACAACAATACTCCATGTATTGAGTGAGAACAAGTCTGCCAAAGGTATGGTATGTAATTAAAAATAATATCTAATATGTGCATAAACAGTTATGTGTGCTATATTTCAAAAAAGTATTTAGGCCAATCAAGTTAGGTTTTTACTAGACATAACGGAAAAGACGAGGTTTGACAGTTAAAATGTGTAGTATGAGATATTACAAAAAGACTACCATCACACACGGTTATTAGACTTTATTACGGTTGTCTTGTCCGACGGTGGTGAGGAGACTTATATTTTTGACTTTACGTCACAAGAGTTTATATTCCCATATTTTTAAATTATTTTCGATCATTGAATGTGTGTTATTGTGTATATATGTTTATTATTTGTGTTATTATGAAATAATAAGACAAATAGTACACATTTTATCTTATACCGGGTAGCGAATCGTAAAAAGGGCCATAGGAAACTCAATGTAAAGTTCTGAGTTGTTGAATTGCTGCTTCCCTAATTATTCTACATCAAAAGTCATGAGAGAATACTTGTAGAGAATTAAAATCTGTATTAAAATCAAAAGTTAAAATTGTTCTACGATTTAAATGCATTCCAAAATTTTGAAAAATATGATACATTTGCCACAATAGGTATGCGTGTAAAAGTAAGCCACACGTTACTATTTAACTGACAGTGCTCACACCATTGACTGAATAAAAAAATCTTTATTATTAATCCTTTCTCCGTAACTGAGGGTATCTTATCAACTGTATTGTTTTAAACAGGGCCGTCTTAAGCATACACGGCGCCGGGGTGCAAGACTCATCTTTGCGCCCCCTTTTGTCAGAAGATTATATAGGTACGCTAAAATTAAAACTAATTATGTTTACTTTCTTTATTTATACAGGGTGTGCCAAAGAAAACAGTCCACCTCGATATGTGGCAGTAGTTATTAGATTTTAAGGAAATGGCGAAACAGGTCGATTTTTATTTTTAAATTACAATTTCTTGATATATATTTCATACTAGTGACGTCATCCATCTGGGCGTGATGACGTAAGCGATGATTTTTTCAAATGAGAATAGGGGTCCTGTGTGGTAGCTCATTTGAAAGGATGTTCAAGTCTCTATTCAGCAATATAAACATTAATATCATTATTTATACAGGGTGGACAAAAAAATATTTTTTGAATTAAATTAATTGACAGAAAAAGAAAAATCTACTTACGTAATATTTAACTTAAAATACCTACATTCTATTGCTGTCAGAAAATAGAAAAACATGTTTGGCAAATAAACATTGCTTTTCGCTTAAATTAAATGTTCAAACTGCCAAGAGGTAGGTGGGAATCTGTTTGTGATTTCATTTAAGCGAAAAGAAGTGGTTATTTGTGAAATAAACTTTTTTTTTCTATTTTCTGACAGCAGTACAATGTATTTTGAGTTAAATAAATTACATACTGTTATGATCTGCTTTTTATTACTTTCTTATCAATTAGTCTTTATTTGATTACTCCAATTAATTATTCAATTAATTATCCAATTGTTGCAAATCATTTAAAAAAAAATTAAGAAAAAATCTCAGGGTGTCTTTTTTATAATACAAAAAAATATCTAAATTATCTTATGTTATACTTATCTTCTCTCGTGGTTTCAGTATCTCTTAGTTGATTCTTATCGGGGGAAAAATAGGAAAGGGAAATAAATAGAAATACATAAATAAACATACAGAAATATCTTTTATTATCAAATTCAATACTCTAAAAATCGATCAATTAAAACCTGTGGACATAGCTGCCCGAATGAAATTTTTACCACTTAAATTTATTCTACTTAGTTCAAATAAAAATTTATCGGTTTGTTCCCGATGACTTTGATATAACAAGCTAAACAAACAAATTTAGGTATTCGCAAAAATTACTTATACTTCCTATTTAATTTTTGAAATATTGGAATCTTAATTCAAATGCTTTTACTCAAAATTTTAGTTTCCGAACATAAAAAAATCTTTCACATAAATTGACCGACCTTTTGCTTCACTCACAATGATGTCTCCTCTTGACCCAAACAGCTCTCCCTTGTTGACTATGTTAGGCTACCCATCAAAGCCCTCTCCGTTCTCAAGCTTCAATCCAGCAGCATACCAGCACTAATTCTCCAAAGAAACAACGAGCCAGGCCTCTTTTAACCAGTACTCGATTCAAACAACTCTAAAATTCTCTCCCCTCCTTCTCACAATAATACAGAATCAAAGAGGTATTTCTTCTCAATTTGATCTGTCTCTCGTTCCACTTTTCAGCTCCACTCTCCACTATCAAACAACCACTGGTACTTGCTTTTTAACTATCCACGAAAACGTTAACTGCTCTTCAGCGATGCAGATCACATAATAATTCCTCTTTCCAAAACTATCTGAAAATTCAACCTTCTCTCCTTCCCATTCCTAATTGCCAAACCAATCAGAGACATTTCTTCTTCCCCATTCTTTTTTTCATTCGAAAAAACCCAATCATACTTTCAAAAATATTCCTATCATCATAATAATTACTTTCGGGAAATTCTACAAAATTTACTCGGGGTTAAACAAAAAGAGATTAAAATTCCAAACTTTTTTTTACATTATTTTCTAAAGATATCATTACCTGTGGCTTCTGGCCTCGTGCATAACAAAGCACTGTTATAATCTCCAAATACCCTGAACAATTATTGTCTATTCAGATCACTATCTTTCCTTAAGTCTTCTATTTTTCAGAGAAAAAAACTCATTGACGATAACCCACTTCTTAAAAACTACTTATAATAAATAGTTACAAATCAATATACAGGGTGTATCAAATTTATGTGCCCGCGTTATATTAAAATTAATAAAGTTTTTATTCTATCTTTGATTGATAAATTGGTACACAATAATACATTCTTCTTTTTGCGTCAATTAATTTAATTCAAAAATGATTTTTTTGGCCACCCTATATAAATAATGAGATTAATGTTTATACTACTGAATATGGAATTGAGCAACCTTTCAAATGAGCTACGCACGACCCCTATTCCGATTTAAAAAAAAACATCGATTACGTCATCACGCTCAGATGGATGACGTCACCAGTATGAAATATATGCCAAAAAATTGCAATATAAAAATAAAAATGTTTCTGCATTTCCTTAAAATCTAATAAATAGGTACTGCCAAATATCGAGGTGGACTGTTTTCTTTGGCCCACCTTGTATATTAAAAAATATGGTTTCAGTATTCAAAAAAGATCAATCTTATAAACTAATACCATATTTTTTAAAGTATATCAAAGTCAACTTTTCTAGCTTTTAAGTTGGCAAAAGTTTTTATTGCTTCGGTGATATTTATTTTTACTTGCTTTTCTATACTTATTAAAGCCAATTATTTTTGATCAATTTAAGTTTAGAAAAAGATCTTTCTTCTTCAGCTATTGTTACTGGAAGTGTTAAATATATCCTTAGACATGTAGAAATATTTGGGAAAACTGAGAGTAAATTATTTTGGATATGTATTGTTATATTTCTATTTGATATAAAAATTAAAATTTGATAATTATAAACAAAATTCAATTTAATATAAAATATTTTCAATTTTCTCAACCACGGGCATATAAATTTAGAACACCCTGTATACAACAAATTGTTATATTTAATTTTAAGAAGTGATTAGAATAAGCGTACGAAACTCGGAACAATGTGCTTAGATAAACAAAGTGAATGACGCGTACCATTATCGTTCTTCTCGGAAGGTCGATCATTAGCCTATGCTAAATAAAACTCAGTGAAATAGATGATAGTTCATTATCGTTTTTCGCGGAAGGTTTCGATCATTAGCCTATGCTAAATAAGACTCATTTGAAAGAGAGAATAGGTCATTAAAATTTGTAAATAGTTAGAAAGTATTTTAGAATGGGAATTAAATATTTTCTTTTGAAATCCATTAAGCATATTTAGAAAGATTAAAAATTGGTTTTGAGGAATATTACGAATGAGAGTTGGTGGTGGAAGATTGATTTGTGAATCTGGAAGGGATATTTAGAAAGTAGGTGAATGAATGACAAAGTGAGATCAGAATGTTTTGAGCTGTCGAGAAGTGAAGTCGAGTAGTAGACGGTAGTGTTCGAGGAGTGAGAAAGCCGGTGTAGTTCCGTGAGTGTGGAGTATTTATCGTGGAACGAGAAGTAGGCCAGGTCGAGAGTAAAAGAACCTCCTTGAGCCCAGAGTGTCCCGGTAGCTGATAGCAGTTTCGAAAAAGGTAGAACACAGCATCACGACAAAAGCAGGAACGAGAGCTATTCGAGCTAGTTTTTCAAAGGAGAACATCACTGGAAGCCAGGACGAGGTTTGATCGCAGCCAAGGATAGCAGGAAAGGGTCTTGTGTGAGGACATTTTCAGTTCACCAGGAAAAGGTCAGTCTCATTTGTTTGGACATGAATGTATGGGTTTTCGTATTAAATTCCACATAAAAAATTGAATAACATAATCAATAATATCAGAAAAGCTTCATCAAACTTAAATAGAGTTGTTCCTAATAACTCCTAATAGTTAAATGTTAATAAAAACTTTCAATTGAAAACCAAAAGGAAATAAGATTCCCATTTGTAAATGTTATGTTTAAGAATAATAAGAAATAGCAAATATTAAGCATTGATTGCCTTTTTAAATAAAATAAAAAATATTTTGATTATAATTGTAACCCATATGTGTATTTTTTTTACTTTTTTCTTTTCTATCCCGATTAGGAACCATTAAGAAATATTTAGAAGCCACGGAAGTAAGTAATTAATTTATAATTCGCCCTGAGATTGAAAACATATTGATATGTGATCTGGTTAATTAATTAGATTAGTATTAATACATTGATTAAATTAAGTAACATATAAGAATATTATCTCATATCAATAATAAAGATCACATCAGTATATATAACTTAAAATATCGAGTGGAGCTGTGTGTATTTTAAAAAATATTGGTAACAATTCTAACTCATGGAATAGATCTTCACCATCTATATCAGATCTATTTCCAAGCGCTAGTTTTTTTTGTAAATTTAAACATTGTGTTGTTTTTTAAGTTTTCTTCGGAGTTTCTCCAATTCAATATACTTTCCATGAAAGAAAAATTATAATTATATTCCCTCAACATTTCAAATCTTACAAAATGGTGATTCATTGTCACTCGACATTCAATATTGGTCAAAATAGTGTACGCGTCACCTTTTTGAAATTATTGTCGGAATAATCTAAATGGGTTTCATATTTCATTTCCACATCTACACACAGGTGTAGTAAGCATTAATATCCTTTGTAAAAAATACCAGAAGTGCACTTGTATGTTTTTGTTATTTGTAGTTTTTTTAGCGACAAAAAGCGCAAGTTTGAGCCTAGCAAGTGTTCAACTTGCGCCCCTTGGACTTGGCGCCCGGGTGCCTCGCACCCCTTGCACCCCCGGGTTAAGACGGCCCTGGTTTTAAACAATAGATGATAAAATAAAAATATTGACAGTTCAAAAATGTGAACATTATTGCATTGTGTGTGGCCTAAGTTTGGGCTGAAACCTAAAATGTATTACATTTTTACAAAATTTTGGAATATGTTTAATTACGTAGACCAATTTTAATTTCCAATATCGATTCCAATCCTCTTCAAATAGTTTCTAATGTCTTTTGATGTAAAATAATTATTAGGGAAGCTGGAATTCAACAGTTCAGAATTTTACATTGAGTTAATGCAAAACTTTGACGCATGTCAAAATTCTCAATGTATTTTAATTGTATTCATTCTTTTCGAATTCTGAGAAAACTAATAAATATTTTTGAAAAATTTAAACTCAGAATGAAAGACTACATTATTACCGAAGGCTGAAAGTCTCTGAAAACTTCTATAATGTTTATTTTAATAAGTTACAGGGCTAAAAATAAAAGAGAAGTGTGATATTAATTTCAAATATTTCATTCAATAGAATCTGCTTGTTTATTCTAAGGGGCTTTCCGCCCTCGGTAATAATGTAATCTTGCATCCTGCGTTTAAACTTTTCTAAAATACTTGGTTTTCTCAGGATTCGAAAAAAATCATATTACGATTTAAATGACAGTAAACTCTCGTGACGTAATCTCACCCTTACTGTTCATTGTTTAGTCGATTTAGGCAACCGTAGTAATGTCTAAGAACCGTGACCATCACAAACCATACATACTCATAGACGATTCACGTAAATTGTCAAGGTCAAGACAGCAAATTAATTACCATTCCAATCCAGAGATGTCGCTGTCAGTCAATTCTCTTGTCATATTTAACAACTGACAGCTGACAATTAAATTAATTTGTTATTTACTTTTTATTTTACAGTTTGTGGCTTAGTTATTTTATGGTGTTACGTTTTTAATTAGATTTAATCACAATTTTAATCAATTGTATTAACCTTCTCTCCGTTTTTATGAGTAGATTTGTTAGTTTACATTGATCATGCCGTGTTGTGTTTCTCCACATTAACAAACAATATAATAGATCCTGAAATAGTTTATTCCAATATACAAGTGTGTCATCAACATTTCGGACCTAATTATTTTTGGAAGTTTGTAAAAGTTTATAAGATAATATTTATCTAAACAACCATCCTACAAGATTGTTTCAAACATTTTCATTCAACTCAATATTACACAGCAGTGATTTCACGTGACACATGGCAGTAGTGTTTAGCATTTTGAAAACAAATTGGAATATTTGAAGTTTTCAGTAAAATATGGAATAAAACATTGAATTGTCTTTCTGTTGTTTTAATTTCCTGCGAAATTTTCGTCAAAAATCCCGCAAAATTTATAATTTGAAATTCTCGCGTAACTAAAATTTGTCAATTTAGTTCCCATTCCAGTCAAGATCCGTTAATTCGATCCGAAAGATTAACATGGTCGTGAAACGTCTATAAGTATGTATGGTTTGTGACTACCATCTTTGGATTCATCAATTTTTTAGTGGAACATTTTTTAAATAAACAATCAAAACGTCAAACTTAGTTTTTTACTCATAACTTAAAAACTTGTTTATTTAGAAATTTGACGTCCACAGGTAACTTTCTCAGAAAAAAAAGATACATCGAATGAGATACGCTAAATAAAAATCGGTTAATAAACAAAAAAGTTATTGCAAAACGGATGACAAAATCACTGTTTTTGAATATAGTTAATAACAATTTTATTGTTTGTTAAAATACGTTTTAATATACCCAAAATTGAGGGCACTATGGTGTTTGAATGGTGTGAAAAAAATGGTCCAGATCTGTTAAATAGTTTTCGTAAAATTGAATTTGTTTTTAAAATTTTTTGAAAAACGAGCTAATTTCTGAGGCTGGTCCAGTTAATATGACTGAATATATCTCAATAATCCGGGGCTCATTTCATTCGTTAAGATGTATACTAACAGCTTATGAAAAAAAAAGTAAAAAAAAATACATATACCTACACAAAATTATTTGTTAATAAATAGCAGTTTTTAAGCTTATAAACAATTACAATAATTTCGTAGAAATTAGATCAAATTAAATGGCAATAAAAAATACGGAAAGCTGGTTAAAATACACAACTTTCAAAAAAAAATTTTAGGTCCTACGACCCTTGGGGTCTGAGATAGTCCCTTTTTTTAAAAAAATCACTGTTACGTTAATTAACAACACTAAAAGCTGAAATTAACCAATATTTTATAAGAAAGTCAAAGTTTTTAACAAAGTTTTTAGTAAGAAAAATGTTAAAAATTGTTTAAATAGGAGTGTTATAAACACAGAGTATTTTGCGTTCCGACTAAAATAAAAAATAGCGGGCGTAGTCGACTGACTGAATAGTGGGCGCGGTTGGCGACCGGCATGCGGCAGCAACTATTAAAATTACGTTATCCCGACCACAAAAATCCACTTTAAGGTGAATGACAAATTTTCGTCATTCCTTATGTTTTCGAGGTCTCTGAATTCGAATATGGAGTTAATTTTTTTTCTAGAATTAGTGGAACATGTTCAAAAATCAAATTTTATGCAAAAATGCGAAAAATCAATTTTGATGATTTTTCAATTTTAACTCACTGAGTTTAATTTGCTACAACTCTATTCCATTGTAATATTTTTTTCTGATATTTTTATAGTATATATTTCTCACCTTTCTGAAGACAATGGGACCTGCTTCAATATTTCTGTCTTGCCATAAAGAAAATTATAAATTGTTTAAAGTATAAGGTGCAGATTCTTGAATTGCAAAGTTTAATCGCAAAAGTTTAGTAACAAAATTTGAAATTTAGCTGTTTAATAGTTTTAAGTTAAAATCTAGAGTACAGAGAACAAAATGCTTTATAGAAAAAAAGTGGTGTAACTTTTAATTTTAAGGAAAACGTGATTTCATTTTTTTTTTATTTTTAGGGTAAAATTGCGATTTTGGCAATGTTTCCCCATCTAAAATTCAAAATAAAACTCATTTTCGTTTTCCCCACCATAAAAAGTATAAAGTAAGACCAAAATTAGCCATTCACCACACCGTGGTTGATATCTCGAGAAATGAGCGTTTTTTTGGGGGGAGTACCACGTACCACTCGTCTATAAGGTCGCGTAACTTTTTTTCTGTTGCATATTTTGACTTTGTGGCCTTTTTATTGTTATTTTTTAAATTTATTTATTTAAAATATAATTTTACTAAATAAATTTGCAACATAATAATATTCATAAGATTCAAGTTTCTACCAAAATATATAAATATAATATTAAGCTTCAAATCCGGTATACTGTCAATGTTAAAAATGGGCTGCAACGGTCTAGCGCCAGCGAATGCTAGTCCGCGAATTTATTCTCATTCGGCTGCGCCCATCATTTTTTTTTTACTTAAGTCGGAACGCAAAATACTCTTTCTTTATAACAATACTGTTTAAACAATTTTTAACATTTGTTCTTGCAAAAAACTTAGTTAAAAACTTTGACTTTTCTTATAAAAGATTGGTTAATTTCAGATCTTAGTGTTGTTAATTAACGTAACAGTGATTTTTTTTTTAAAAAAGGGGGCTATCTCAGACCCCAAGGGTCGTAGGACCTAAAAATTTTTTTTAGAAATTGTGTATTTTAACCAGCTTTCAGTATTTTTTATTGCCATTTAATTTGATCTAATTTCTACGAAATTATTGTAATTGTTTATAAGCTTAAAAACTGCTATTTATTAACAAATAGTTTTGTGTACGTACATGTAATTTTTTTACTTTTTTTTTCATAGGGTATTAGTATACATCTTAACGAAGAAAATGAATCTCTGATTATTGAGATACATTCAGTCATATTAACTGGACCAGTCTTAGAACTTAGGTCGTTTTTCAAAAAATGTTATAAACAAATTAAATTTTTCAAAATCTATTTAACAGATCTGGACCATTTTTTGCACACCATTCAAACACCATAATGCCCATTTTAATTTGGTGTATCTCATTCGATGTATCTTTTTTTTCTGAAAAAGTTACCTGTGGACGTCAAATTTCTAAATAAACGTTCTAAATAAAAGTTTTTAAGTTATGAGCAAAAAACTAAGTTTGACGTTTTGATTGTTTATTTAAAAAATGTTCCAGTAAAAAATTGATGAATCCCAAGATGGTAGCCTTTTTGTAATATCCCATACTACACATTTCAACTGTCAAACCTCGTCTTTTCAATTATGTCGAAAAACGGCTTATTTTTTACTAACTTGATTGGTCTAATTATTGATAACATAATATTACATTTAGGTATCGTTAATTACTGATCTTTATTTTCATAAGACTAGCTAACTATCTGCCGTGTTTTCGTAGATTTCACATGGTAGCCTAAAATCCAGTTAATATACGTAACCCCTTTCAAAACCTCTTGAGTATAAACTTTATACCAACGTGGATAGGAAATTAATACACATGCAATCCCCGGTGCAGAGCACTGGTTCTCATGAAAGCGAACAGCTCTGATGACGGTAATGTTTCTGGTTGGTAATTACGGCTTTACATTTATCATACCTCTACTGACTTCGGGGATGAAATTTGATCTTTACCTAAACATTTTGAATATTATGGAAATCTGCTTTATATGCTTTGAATATGCTTTTCTAGTGTCAAAGTAAGTTGCGTAACTTAATAATAATTTTACTGAAAACAGAATCTAAACTTGTTTCACATCCCTCAATTTAAAAGTTGTAGTTTGTCTGACCATGAGCCCATATTATTAACACTTAGATTTAGTTGCCAATGATAGGGTCGCAAACGTAATACCGATATTCTTTTGTTTTTGCCATTTTGCCAATGACCAGTGGCGGCTCGTGACAATTTCAGTTGGTGGGGCCTGGGCCGCATATAAATTTGACGAAATTACAATAAGAAATATAGAGAATGAAAAACATGGCTCACAAAAAATATATACAGGTACTGTACTGAACTGACCCAATAACACCCGCACACACATACTCGTACAACCCCAGCCTCGAGGGATATGTGTGTTCAAATGGAACAGTGGGACCCACATGTCCGAAGATCAAACCGGTCACACTCCGTAATCAAGTGGTACCTATCTGACCCTCAAGCTATACCACCACCTCTCCCCATCGAAGTACATAACAAATGGGGAAGCTTTGTACTGAACGTTACTTTGGATGCCCTAAATAATGGGACATCCTCTTATTACTTTATGTGGTTAAGCCACCTGATTTTATGGATATCTATAAAAGTTTTTCTCTATATTCATGACTTAGTTGTTGTTCGAATTACAACAGTACTTAAAAACAAGAGTGTTTGACCAGTGCATACTCCCAATTCTTACATAGGCATGTTAAACATGGACCCTGACCAAAGCAAACATTGATCATGTCAAATAATAAAAACACAAAGAGCCATGGAGAGAGCAATGTTAGGAATAAAATACAGACAAAACGCAAAACAACTGGCTAAGAAATAAAACAAAAGTCAAAGACGCAGGACAACATATAGCCAGGCTAAAATAAAGCTAAATAGGTGGAATACCACCATACAATAATGGAGACCATGGGCCGGAAAGAGAACAAGAGGACGACCCTAGATGAGATGGGGAGATGACATTAAAAAGATAGGAGGAACGCACTGGAAACAGAAGCACGTGGTTCAAAATTGGACGAATTGAAGGGCAAAAGAAGAACGAATGACTTAGTTTATTTATTACTTAATCTTTTATTTATTTATTACACCCAATCGTTTCATTTCATTCTTTTCCTCTATCCCTAACGTATTATTTAATGCATATTTATATTAAATATATAATAGAATCGTATCTGACAATTTACATATATTACAAATTTTTGGTGGGGCCCAGCTCCTCTGGCCCCTAAGGACGCTCCGCCACTGTCAATGACATATTTTTTACTGTCCGATTACGATGTATGTTGACTTGTAGTTTGTAATAATTCCGTTGTAAGGATAGTCTGATCATACACTACTGTTTTGCGTTGGAGCCAGTTAATAATATTTACTTTTTTTCCAGGAGACCGTCCATAAATTTTCCACTAATTTTGAATAAGTTATACGTTTTTTTCCAAAACCAAAATTAAACTTTCACACTTGACTCTTGACATCGAAAGTGGGTGAATGACTTTTTCTGATTACCAAAAATAATGTCTGACTATGAATATCGAATTACCGATTACGAATACGAATCTGCAAGGATTTCCCTACGTTTTCAAAATGATACACCCATACAGGAAGTATTAAATGAGTTAAAATGTACCTATTATACAAAAATATACAAACGTGTTAAAAAAATACATGATAATTTTTTTTTGATGATAGTAAAAATAAAAGGTAAATTGCATTATCCAATTTATTTTTAAGTAAAATATTTATGTTGATATTATTTTTTGTAAATCCCATTTGAAAGAGTCTGGGAAATGTATAAATAAGTTGAAATGGTTGGGTTAAATTATACAGTGCTAGTCAAAAGTCCGTACCCCCCCCCCCCTCGTATCTTTTGACCGGTTATACTTATAATAGTGAAATTTGGAGGAAGGAAATGAACGGACGTAGGCTTCTTAACTAGTCATGACAGGTGACGTAAAAGTGACAGATGACTTTACAGCGCCACTGTGACAGATAATTTTAAATGGTACCCTATGGTAAGCGACACCTCGTTTGATAGGTATTGAAAATACCTATTCAGCTATACTAATTTTGTTTGAGTTTAAGCTCATTTGGATGAATAAATGAAATACATAATATAAACTTGTAGTTTCGCATTTAATTAATAAAAATTCAAACCTCCGCCTATGGTTACTTGTCAAAAAGGTTGACGTTGACGTAAAAACTACTAGAGAGCTGAAAAATGTCAACTTTTTTGACAAAATAACCATGGGCGGACATTTTAATTTTTAAGAATTAAATGCGAAACTACAAAGTTATATTTATTTCATTTATTCACCAAAATCAAAATCAACTTAAACCCAAAAAAATTAGTATGACTGAAGAGATATTTTCAATACCTTTCAAATGAGGTGTCACTTGCCATAAGGTCCCATTTAAAATTATCTGTCACAGTGGCGCTGTAAAGTCATCTGTCAC
Source organism: Diabrotica virgifera virgifera (assembly GCF_917563875.1). Lineage (NCBI taxonomy): Eukaryota > Metazoa > Arthropoda > Insecta > Coleoptera > Chrysomelidae > Diabrotica > Diabrotica virgifera. The sequence goes on along the minus strand of NC_065447.1, from coordinate 25,071,096 downwards.
TATTACGTCACCTGTCATGACTAGTTAAGAAGCGTACGTCCGTTTATTTCCTCACTCCAAATTTCACTATTATATGTATAACCGATCAAAAGATACGAGGGGGGGTACGGACTTTTGACTAGCACTGTATATTATTGCAATATGTATATATTAATCTTACGCTATATTATATTTAATAATAATAAATAAAGAAATATAATAATTAATAGAATAACATGGTTTTATTAAAAATTGTGTTTTATTTATATTGATATTGATGTGCTTTCGATAGTACTAATGTTGATCATATTATTGATATCGAGTATCGAGTCGAGTGGAGTATCGCAAACTAAAGTGCATTGTAAATGTAACATTGTAACCTATTGCATTAAAAAACCGAAAACCGGTTTTTGGAAAAACCGGTTTTTTGGCCAGTTATAACCGCCAGGTTAAACCGTAAGCAAAAAAACCGGTATAACCGAAAACCGCTGTTTTGTCAAAAACCGCCATCCCTAGTACCGAGCTGCAGCTGGGTCTGGGGTCTCCTATAGGCGAGTCTCACGAGCTTATGGATAAAGCTATCAATAGCAAGAGTGACTTCGACCTGGCCATTGCCTTTGTTACCAAAACAATTAAGCACAAAGAGGAAAAAGAGAGGTGACTGCAAGCGGGATGACCCTTATTATTTATTTTTTAACGTATTTGTGTCGTAGAGGACAGCCAGTGTGGGAGGACCTTTTACATCCAACCTACCCTGTCTGCCTTATTATGTTATTTTACTTTATTTTATTTATTTGTTTATTTAATTTTATTTATACAAATATTCTATCGATTTTAACTTTTCCTTTTATATATTTAATGTCGTACCATAATTTTATCCATATAAAAATGTTTTATAATATACGTTTTCCATTAATTCTGATAAGGAAGTCTATTTACGTATTAATTTATGATGAATGAGTGCAAGAGTGTGTGTGAGTAAATGAAAACATGAATGCTTGGAGTTACTCGTAACTGCCGAGTGGTATCTTCTAGTTTCATGCTGGATGGGGGGCACCACAGTTACCTCACCCGCACATGGGTTACACAGGACGGTCGCTTTTACTGACCAGTCTTTTGCAAAGTGAGTATGGGACGGGGGGCTAGGTGGTCACTTGATCTGCGGAACGCACGCGAAAAATGCCAAAGGGGAGTTGGGAGTAAGGTCGACGGGTCAGTGTATATACTCGCTAAGAGTGGTCCCAGGACCGTCGGCTGGAGAAAGAGGGGGTGAGTTTGGTTGGTAGGCGATACGGCACGGTAAAGCGTGGTGGATTGCATCCAACATACCTGGGACACCTTCCCAGACGGTCTTTAGAAGATTCTCACCTCCCAAAAAAAAAGATTATGTACGCACACTCAACCTTCGGGTCCATAAAAAATAGACGTGTTTGTAAAAGCATCATATATACATGTGAATTTTGTGAAATTTTAAAATAGATTGCATCCCACCAAAAAAAAATAAAAGCGAAAAAATGCCGTTTTGGTGGTATGGGAGGGGACGGGATTGGATTAAAATTGGATTTGGATTAAAATGGTGTGGATTAAAATTGCGCTAGTCTTATATTTTAATCACATAAAAAAATAAAAAAAATGAATTCTGGGAGTTAATGGGGGTACCTTTAATTTATTTATCCCGTGCTTAACTGGAAAGTTTGATGGGTCACTGTCGACGCATGTCCCAATAAAAAGTGACGGCATAGTGGTCATACGTTTTCTTTTATGTTCTACTATTTAAGTTATAGACTTTTATGAAGCTTAAAGTGATTAGTAAATTTTACCTATCCCGGCTCTTAGCCTAAGATTGGTCTCGAATATATCAATTAGATGCATAGGTTAACGTGGTGTCTGCTAATTATAATAACTTTTGTTGTATTAATATTAATTCCTAGACTAAATATATTATACATAATATGCACATTTCCTATGTCGATCTCCTTCAGAATAGAAGTTCCTGCACATCAAACAAATTAAAAAAAAAATGTTACTTCATTTCAAAAAAGTTTCCCAGAAATGTTTTGCCGTTCTGTATTTTCCTTACAAATAAAACAACTTTTTTAATAAAAAGTTTTATATTGCATCGAGTATTTGAATATACACTTTCACTGTTTTTGTGGAAATCCCAAATATTAAGAAACTTTTTCATTTGAAGTCCAGCAACTAAATTTAAATTTTATTTAAATGAAGGCTTAGCCTTATTCGCGGGATGCAAAAGTGTTGTTCTCATTTACCAAATTTAAAGTAAGGAAGGGGTTTTAATACAATCCCTCCTTTTTGTATTAATATTTGTTAGAGATACCTAATCCAAGACGTAAAACGTAAATGGGTGATTCGCCAAAATAGACGGCAATTTCGAGGTAGAGAAATTTCATTTAAAATATGGTTTAGAATTAGTTCATTTTTAAATATTTTTTACAAAAAGAGCTATTCAACTTACCCATGATACCAGCAGAGATCATTTTTAAATATTTTCCGAAAAACGGAAATGTTGTGACTTCGGAGTTGACAAGTGTCCACGGTGTTGACGTAAGTCTCTGTTAATTGAAATTTATGATCGTAATAATTAAATAAACACTGGCATGTAATAAAACTATACAAAAAACTTACATTTTTATATAAAGTACTACAGAAAAAAATGAAAAATAGGTAAAATATCAATTGCGTCGGAGTTGATTTAGACCGACCTTCGTGTTGACAAAACTTTCCAATATGTAGCCGTGTCTTTTCCGTTAAACTTCAAAAATAAAATATGCTTTTGAACACAATCTTGGCATTTCCTTTCTACACATTCTTCTGTCTTTTCTCCATTTTCTCCATGTCAACATAATTATTTGTTATCCGCTTTTACACATGTAAATGCTCCATGTTTTCACATAATGTGCCTACATAGACAGCAGATGTCTCTTTTATCAACATTAGAGAAGACTACCCAAAATGGTATATTCTTACAGAAATAAGCATAGCTGCATAAAAAATTACTTTCTTTCATCAAATCTTTATTTAACGATTTTGGGGGCTTAGTCCTGTCGCCAGGGGGGGTACAACGGCCTCCTTTATTCAGATGGACTTATCCAAGTTTTTTTCATGTATTTTGACCCGTAGAATACGAATTTTTTGGGTAACAGTTGATCCGGATGTCGATAAGTTTGTTATTGACCAAGAACTTGAGGAATTACATAACCGCGATCTCTCGCAAAACAAAACATTTTTTGGTATTTTTTGGGTCATTCTAAGCAAAACATGTTTCTACAATTTTTTTCGCAGGATGGCTAGTTTTCGAGATAACCGCGGTTGAACTTTCAAAAAATCGAAAAATTGCAATTTTTGAACCCGAATAACTTTTGACTAAAAAATAAAATAGCCAGTCTGCTTACCGCATTTGAAAGTTTAAGTCAAATTATATCGGTTTTAATTATTTGCATTGCTAAAAATTTATTTTTTTATTGTTTAACAAAGCTATAAACACATAGTGTTTCCCGTGCCTTTACATGCATTTTAACGCATGCTACGTAGAAATAGCCTCGATTGCACTAGTAGCTATTCTACCTACTCGTTAGATTTTAAATGAAAAATCATAGAAAACATCACTCACGCACTAGGTGTTTGTAGCTTTGTTTAACAATAACACAATAAATTTTTGGCAATGCAAATAATCAAAACCGATATAATTTGACTTGAACTTTCAAAGGCGCTAAGCAGAATTGCTATTTTATTTTTTAATCAAAAGTTATTCGGGTTTAAAAATTGCAGTTTTTCGATTTTTTGAAAGTTCAACCGCGTTTATCTCGAAAACTGAGCATCCTACGGGAAAACTTGTTAGAACATTTTTTACTTAGAATGACCCAAAAAATACAAAAAAATGTTTTGTTTTGTGAGAAACCTCTGTTATGTAATTCCTCAAGTTCTTGGTCAATAACAATTTTATTGACATCCTGATCAACTGTTACCCAAAAAATTCGTATTCTACGGGTCAAAATACATGAAAAAAACTTGGGTAAGTCCATCTGAATAAAGGAGGCCGTTGTACCCCCCCTGGCGACAGCACTAGCTTTCGCCTTCATTTTTCCGTCGTACTCCAGTGTATACGAGCCATTTTCTATAAAAAGAAGATAATTACCAAACCGACCGAAACATCTTGACAGCTTACCCAGTAACCCTTTTCCTATATCAGACTAAATTTGAATTTTATTTTTTTAGTTTAAGAATGACCATTCACACACTTTAAACATCTCCGAGGCACGTTCGTCAACTCCGAGGCACGACTGGGCTTCGGAGTTGATTGCTTCGGTGTTGATGATTTCATACATTTTTAATTCTACTTTCCACAAAATATTAAAAATAATTCTGCTTTATTCATCGTGTGTCAAAAAAACTTTATAGCGCATACTTAGAAGAAAAACATATTAAAAAATTAGCAAAATTAAGCTTTTACGAAGGCTTCGGTGTTGACTGTATAAAAACATACGCTTAGCTTAAGACACCTTGAAAAATTTTCTATCTTTTAACGATATTATGTTCGTCCACTTTCTTCCACAATTTGGGTTAGACTGAAGCGTTCCTCTCTTGTCAAGCTATCTGCCATATAGTATAGTGCAGTTTGGCCTAAATTTTCATATATTTTCATGAGGCCTCGGTGTTGATGCACAAAGTTGGTTACAGTTTTTAGTAGTAGATTTTTATGGTTTAATTTTAAAAATGAAAATTATTAATTTGACAGTTTTAAATTACATTGGGTTTTTAATTAATTATTGATAAAATAATCTGCACTTTTGCAACTTTTCAGTGTGTAATACTATAAAACAGATCAAAAACCAAAGTGGGTTACAGCCTCGGAGTTGATATTTTGAACTTAAAATTGCATAGAATGCTTGTAAAAATACTTTTTTTTTAATTAATGTTAAGTGGCGTACATTCATCTATTGTATAACTTAACTTTGGCAACACAGTTTGAAACACAGTAGGTAAAGGACTTAAGAAAACAGCGAGTTACACAATATGCCGCTTATTTTGACGAACCACCCAAATACGCTTATTTTGTGCAGAGAAATAACATTGTAGTAATAATTTTATAAATGTGACGGGTAGTTTGTCAGAACTAGTAGAAAAAAAAACGACAAGACGGATCTTAATAATTATTTTTGCATTCGATTCAATAATGCGCCAGAAAACTGTGTGACCCCGAGCCATGATATAATATTAAAAAACTACATACAAAAAATGCATTCCCAAAGTGCATCTCAAACAGACAGTAAAAAAATTCAGAACTCGTCAATTATCGTCGGAAAATGAGTTCAATTTTGTTACTCTGGGGTTTTTGGGGTCGCTGAAAACGAATATGACGTCATAAGTCATTTCCGGAGTACCTGGTGCCCAGGGGACCTACTGTTTACCTATTCATTAAAATTCATTAAAAAATTGGTCAAAAATCATTACTCAGGGGCCTTTTAGGGTTACTAACGATGAATATGACACCGGAAGTGATCTACGGAGTACCTGATGCCCAGAGTACCAACTGTTTACCTCGTCTTGTGGAGTTTTCGGCAAAAATTTATTAAAATATTAGTCAGTAATCATTACTCGGGGGGTTTTTGGGGTCGCTAACGACGAATATGACATCGGAAGTGATCTCAGGAATACCTGGTGTCCTGGGTAACGACTGTTTACCTCGTCTTCGGCAATTTTCCGCAAATTTATTAAAAAATTAGTCAAAAATCATTACTCAGGGGGTTTTTGGAGTCGCTGACGACAAATATGACATCAGAAGCGATATACGGAGTACCTGGTGCCCAGGGTACCTACTGTTTATCTCGTGACTAATGATTTTGACTAAGTTTTTAATGAATTTGCCGAGAACTCCAGAAGACGAGGTAAACAGTAAGTACCCTGGGCATCAGTTATTCCGGAGATCGCTTCCAATGTCATACTCGTCGTCAGAGACCCCAATAACCCCCCGAGTAAAGAATTTTGACAAATTTTTAAATGAATTTGCCGAAAACTCCAGAAAACGAGGTAAACAGTAGGTATCCTGGGTACCAGGTATTCCGTAGATCACTCCCGACGTCATATTCGTCATTAGCGACCCAAAAACCTCCCCGAATAATTAATTATTTTTGACTAATTATTTAATGATTTTTCCGAAAACTCCAGAAAACGAGGTAAACAGTAGGTACCCTGGGTAGCAGGTACTCCGTAGATCACTTCCGATGTCATATTCGTCGTAAGGGGCCCCAAAATCCCCCCAAATAATGATTTTTGACTAATTTTTTAATAAATTTTTTGCCGAAAACTCCACAAGACGAGGTAAACTGTAGGTAACCTGGGCACCAGGTACTCCGTAGATCACTTCCGATGTCATATTCGTCGTTAGTAACCCTAAAAACCCCCCGAGCAAGGATCTTTGACTAATTTTTTAATGACGAGGTAAACAATAGTTACTTTATGCACTAGGTACTCCGGAGATAACTTACGACATCATATTCGTTTTCAACGGCCTTAAAAACCTCCGAATAAGAAAATTGAACTCATTTTCGCCGATAATTGATGAGTTCTGAATTTTTATTGTCTGTATTGTCTTCTATTGACTTTAATAATGCATTTTTTCTATGCAGATTCTCAATATTATATCATGGCTCCGGGTCACAAAGTTTCCTGGCGAATTCACGAATCGAATGCAAAAAGAATTATTAAGATCCGTCTTGTCGATTTTTTTTTCGGAGATAAGACCGATTTTAGTGCTTCATTGCTTCGCCTAAACAGATTCAATAAGACAAAGGTTAAAAATAAAGTAAATATATTCAGGATATATATATACAGCTCAAAATTAAAAATAACAAAATAAAATGTTATTATATATTTGCCCCGTTACGGAGAAACCTCCCTTGATGGATGTCTGCAAAAGAAAAATAAAATACGGACACCCATAGAACTCCGATGGGAGCTGGTGGTAACTGTTCAATCCACAGCCATGCCGACATTGACATATTAAGCGTAGACTCGCCATACTCACCAAAAAAGCGTAACGCGGAAACAGCATGTAAACAATCGATCGGTGGTCTCTCTACCTCTTGTAACCAAGCGATCCCGCGCATGTGACAGAGAAATATGGCTAGACCACGCAATCCTGTATCGGCGTTACACCTCGATGCATTGAGTGGCATATGACTAGCCCGGTCTATCCTTAACATGTCTCTGCATACCGATCTCTTTCAATTACGAGCGGCGGATTTCTTCAATAGGGACTTCGACCACTCAGATTGTCCTACCCCAAGTAGCACAATAAAAACATTTTAGTTTTATTTAAGGTTTATAATGGTTTTATTGTGGTAAATAAGAAGATAATGGTTTTAAAGTTATCTTGTAGATATACTGCCAGAACTTTAAAACTGTTAAGCATTTGTCACTAGTTTTAAAGTATCTAATAAGAGTATTAAATAAGACTAATTAATCTTAATAGATAATTTGTCTTATTGTAGTTTTAAAATGGTTTATTCTCAGTTCACTTTAAAACTAACCAGTTTTATAAAGAACTTCCGGACTGTTTGGTTTTATTAGACTCTCGTTTGTTCCTTTTAGTTTTATTGCGGTTTTAAAGATTTTCCTAATGTGACTAATAAAACCTATTATTAAAACTACTTGATCTCAACTAATATGTCAGTAAAATATATGCCTTAAAACTATTTTTTAGTTGTCTTTAAAGTTCTTTAAGGTTCTTAAAAGCAATTAGTAGGCTATATTAAAACCAAACGCTCTTAACTGAATCAATTTGGTTATCGTATAGACTAAACTATGCTTCTTATTAGAAACAATAAAACTAAACCCATCCCCCCTTCTTTTATGTCCAAAATGGTCGGCCATTTGTTTTAGAGCGGAACAGTGGTGTAGTGTGTTGTAAAAAGTGGAAGTACCGTTAATATGGAAAAAATGTCACAAGTACTTAAAATATAAATGAACTGGTCATTTTAAAATAAAAATACAACACACACCTCCGACGCCTCGATTTTAGGTTAGATTCACAATAAAACCGAGTGGCATTATTGACAGCAGCATTCAAACTAAACGGTTTAATTCCAAGGCAACCTTGCTTTTATGTAGGATATATGCTCTTGGCAAGGTATAAAATAAAACCATTTGATCTTAACAATTCTCTGTCGATAGACCAAATAGTTTTATTTGGATTTCAGCCATATTGCTTTCTGGAGATGCTAAAAGCCATGATAGATTACAATATAAGGCTTACATAAAAATTACAAATAAGCGACTTAAAGACATAAATTCGATTTATTTTAACATTGAAACATTAAAATTGTAGATAAAATTATTTTTCTTTCAAATTAATATTTTTCGGACTTTAATTTTTTTATTATTTTTATTCTTTAATCGCCAAAAGTCAGAAATTTTATGGCGCGTGAGTTATTTAGACCTATTTCTGTTAACATTATCAATAAAGTTGGGTGCGCAAGTGTTTTTCTACCTTGACTGTCCGAAATAACCAAGTACTTTTTATTATTTTATGATTACAAATGCGTATGTACCTATCATAAAACATGTAAAAATTTGTTGGCCTATATGGAGTATATGGATTTAAAGAACCATTTAATATGGTAAATTGTCTTTAAAAGTCTCCATTTAAGAAACCTTTTTAAGTTTGCTATAAAACTGTCTGCACTTAAAGTGTCTTTTAACATGGTTTTAAAAGCACCTTCACAGCAGCTTCGAAACCAGTTGCTTAAGAAAACAAAGTTTTAAGAAGGTTTTTATTTTTGGTTTTATTGACCTCTTTCAGAGTGGGCCTTTTTATGCTGAAAGCGGTTTTATTGCAACCTTAAGGTTTACTTAAAAACCAAATGGTTTTAATTTTAGTTTTATTCTACAGTTTTAAAGCATCCTTAAAAGACTTAATAAACCCATTCGGTGCTACTTGGAACTTGTTCACTACACTGGCTGGCCAGGGAGTCTAGAGCTGATTGCTGCAAGACTGATTATTCTCGTTCAGTAGTGTTCTTAAATACGCTCTCAACTGTCCTACCTCGGATGCCTTAGAGCAGAAGTGGAAATAAGTGGGGTATCGGGTTGCGCGGGTGTTGGGACGCGAACGGTTCTCTGCTGTCGATATGCTGAAGGCATAGCATTACAACACTTTCAGTGTTTTTGTGGAAATCCCAAATATTAAGAAATTTTTCAGTTGAAGTCCAGCAACTAAATTTAAATTTTATTTAAATGATGGCTTAACCGTATTCCCGGGATGCAAAAGTGTTGTTCTTATTTACAAAATTTAAAGTAAGGAAGGGTTTTAATATAATCCGTCCTTTTTGTATTAATATTTGTTAGAGATATTTAATCCAAGACATAAAAGGAAAATACGCATATTTTTGGTAGAAATATTGTAATAATTTTATATACATATAGAGACATTGAAAAAACCTTACCTTAACCTTATAGTCTAAGAGCTAGTGAACCCTCCCACTAACGGTAGTCCTGTAAGGCTAGAAATTTGTCTAGTGATAATTCATAGCACACCAAGGCTAAAAACCATGACCTGGCAGGCATCAGCCGTGCACGTGTATCTACCAGGTGAACCGAAAAGTGCATAGTTTAGGGGTAAAATAAACTTGCTCCTGTAAGGTTTAAATTTAAGTACGTGTTTGAGTAAGTCATTTAGAAGAAATGTGTACAATGACAGGCGATTCTGAAGAGCATAAGACCTTGCCAGGCGAGGGGAAAGATTAGGGGTTTTTCCTAAAATTATTTTTTTTGCATCGAACAAATTTTTTTTTGTTTTTTGAATCATTCCAAACAGACAAGTACTTTAGTGATTTTTCTCTTAAGTTAATAAGTTTTTTATAAGCGATTAAAAATTTTGAAAATTGCGAAATCGGCCATTTTTAACCCTAAATCGGACATTTATCTAAAAATTTCAAAGTTGCCAAGGCAGGTAGATATTCTGTAAACATTTATTGATGAAATCCCAAAGAGTCTTTTGCAATACAATATCAGAAACCGCTTTGTTTTTTAATTGCTAATCAAACGGGGGCGACACTATAGTATGAGTGAGGACGTTCAAGTTGGCATAAATTCATTATCTCGAGAATGGGAAAATTTCAAGAGAAATCCTCAGATAGGTCGATTTTTATTTTTAAATTAGGACTTTTTGGCATATATATAATACTAGTGACGTCATCCATCTGAGCGTGATGACGTAATCGATGATTTTTTTAAATGAGAGTACGGGTTGCGTGATAGCTCTTTTGGAAGGTTATTTAATTCTCTATTCACTAATATAAACATTAACCTAATTATTTATACAGGGTGTACAAAAAAATTTTTTTATTAAATTAACTTTGATTAAATTTGACAAATAGAACAAAAATTTTTTTTGTACACCCTGTAGAAATAATTATGTTAGTGTTTATATTACTGAATAGATAATTAAATAACCTTTCAAATGAGCTATCACACAACCCCTACTCTTATTTAAAAAATCATCGATTACGTCATCACTCCCAGATGGATGACGTCACTAGTATTATATATATATGCCAAAAAGTTCTAATTCAAAAATAAGAATCGACCTGTCTGAGGACTTCTCTTGAAATTTGCCCATTCTCGAGATAATGAATTTATGCAAACTCAAACGTCCTCATACTACAGTGTCGCGCCCGCTTGATGGGCAATTAAAAAAACAAAGGGGTTTTCGATATTTTATTGCAAAAACTATTCGGAAATTCATCAATCAATGTTTAAAGAATATCTACGTATCTTGGCAATATTGAAATTTTTAGATAAATGTCCGATTTAGGGTTAAAAATGGCCGATTTCGCAATTTTCAAAATTTTCAATCGCTTATATAACAAAAACTATTAACTTAAGAGAAAAATCACTAAAGATCTTTTCTGTTCGGAATGATTCAAAAAGCCTAAAAAAAATTATTCGATGCAAAAAAATAATTTTAGGAAAAACCCCTAATCTTTCCCCTCGCCTGGCAAGGTCTTATGCTCTTCAGAATCGTCTGTCATTGTACACATTTTTTCTGAATGACTTACTAAAACACATACTTAAATTTAAACCCCACAGGAGAAAGTTTATTTTACCCCTAAACTATGCACTTTTCGGTTCACCTGGTAGATACACGTGCACGGCTGATGCCTGCCAGGTCATGGCTTTTAGCCTTGGTGTGCTATTAATTATCACTCGACAAATTTCTAGCCTTACAAGACGACCGTTAGTCGGAGGGTTCACTAGCTCTTAGACTATTATTGCAGTTTAGTCATTACAAATGTTCGCTAAATATTGTGTCCTTATTTATAGAATTGGAAAAGACTGTAAGACTTGTACACACTTCTAAGTAGGTCAAAATGGCAAACAGGTGTATGTTCTCAAAAAATTTTTGATAGTGTGTAAAAAAAAGTTTTTTAGACACTAACAAAAATTTTTTGAGAACATACACCTGTTTGCCGTTTTAACCTTATTTATAGAGACTTGACAAATGTTAACGTAAAGTTTGATTATAAATCTAAATTTTTAACAACTTTTTTAATAAAAAATGAACTTAAAACAATATTAAATACAGCAAAAACAAAAAATTATCGAATATTACTTTCTTCCATACATAAAAATGAATAGCGATTGACAGTATCAATTTTCAGAATACAAAAACATTTTAATTAGTATTTTACTAAATTAATACTTTGGAAATTATTATTGCAGTATTATTAAAATTAGGAAAATTATATGCAGTTTTACGTGATTATATGGACTAGACATTTTAGATTTTAGAAGAAGGTCCACGGTATTTTGTAATAGAGACCTAAAATTGGCATTGAGGAACCGTCTACTTCGCTTCTGCGTGTTCTCGATCTTACTTTATGGTGTCGAGTCTTGGACTGTGAATAAAATTGATCTAAATCGCCTTGAGGCTTTCGAAATGTGGTGCTATAGAAGAATTTTAAAAGGTTCTTGGCTGGAGAAGATTCGAAATTCAATAACACTCATACGTCTCGGCAAGACTACTGAGAAACTAAAAAGCATCAAGAAGAGAAAGCTTCTAGGACACACTCAACGAAAAAGGTACATAATATCAATAAAAATGTTAATTCAGGCAACAAACGCAATACTTAGAATTTGTCCAATTCTTGGTTTTATTGGAACAACAAAGCGATGTTCATCAATTTATTATTTTCGTTAGTTGAGCCAATGTATTACGTTTATTGAATGGATGAACATTCATTATGTATACCATAATATCACTTTATTGATATTACAAACTCTGTTCATTGAGTCAGCGAACGCTATTCATTGAAACAACAACGTCGTTAATTGACCGACGAAGACTATTCGTTGTGTCAAGTGTCAATAACAATGTTATTTCTCCTAACGTATTTCGTTTATTTCTACAATTATTTCCATTTATTCTTACAGTTAATTCCGTTTATTCCCACAATAAATACGGTTATTCTTACAAGCAATTATATTCATTCTTATAATCAGTTTCGTTCATTCCTACTATGCACGTATTTTATATTAATAATTACTGAATGCATTAGCTCAATGTATGATATTGATTAATAATAATTTTTTAAATCCCCCTTTTTTGTCCTAAACCTAATGGACTTTACACCGTGTGATTTCTCATAATATGAGAAATCATATTATGATTTCACTTATACAGTGCGCTGGAATAAGTGTTACACTCCCCCCCCCCTTTATTAACTTATTTATTTTTAGCAACGCTCGGACAGGTCGATTTTTAAAATAATCAAAGTATATTATAACATCAATGTTTCGAACTTTACACGATCCCTCTTCAGGTGACAGGCATAACTCTGATTTTTTTAAATGGGAAAGTACATCATGTGACAGCTCATTTAAAAGCGTTTGAAATATTGATTCCAAAAATGTATATCACTTTAATCCTTTTTGAGAGCGCAGGTGCAAAATTTCGATCGAATTCTTTTTAAAGGCATTCATTTTTTTTTAATCCTGAGAAAACTAATAAGTATTTTTGAAAAATTTAAACGCAGAATAAAAGATGATATTATTACCGAGGAGTAAAAGTCCCTTAGAATAAACAAAAAGTTTCTTTTGAATGGTATATTTGAAATTAAAAATCATACTAAATTTTCTATTTTCACCCCTGTGACTTATTAAAATAATCATTATAGAAGTTCTCAGGGACTTCAGACCCTCGATAGTACTGTAATATTTTAGTCTGCGTTTAAATTTTCAAAAATACTATTTAGTTTTATCAGGATTCGAAAAAAATTTAAAAAGAATTCGACCGAAATTTCACGATAATAGACACACGAAAACTTCCTTCTAATACGGACTACACTTGGAAACGAAATGAAACTATTATTCGGCACTTCGCCATAGGTAACAGCATTGTTTAACAAAGAATTATTTTTTAAACAATGGTAACACAGAGAATCTAGGGGTATCACGATAAGGAAAAGCCGTTACATTTCAAATGGTCAAGCAAAACATTTATTGTCTCAACAACTACGTTTATTGTCACTATGAACGCATTGATTGTGGTTATTAAATGCAGTAGTAGATTGATTAATGCATTCGTTTTCACAACAATCAGTTTACATCTACACAATAATCATATATTATTCTATATTAACAACATTTGTACATTGTTTTAATGAAATCTGTACGTTGTCACGATAAACCTAGGTAATTGCTTGTCATCTACGAAATCAAGAAAGTGAGTTGCTGCCAGAATTAACATTATTTAATAAATATACGAAACTAAGTTATTGGCTGAATAAATTGAGTGTTATTGATTAATGTACTCTAGTTATTTTCACAATTATTATTCAATCATTGTGACAATAACCAAATACATTCGTCAATGTCTAAAAGTTCGTTGAAACAAAAAAATTAAATTATTGTTACAACGAAATTCTATTCAATAATCACTGTTAATCAATATTAAAAACTAAATTTTTTTGAATGCATGTAATGAGAAGTCCCAAATATATGCTGCTATAAAATATTATATATATGTTATAGTCAAAGCTCGAATTTCAGGCACTCCTAAGTTTGACTAGGCAATCCTCAGGTCTGACTGACGGTCTTAGTCAAAGCCCGAAATAAATTACGTTTCGGCCTTTGACTAGTCAAACCTAGGAGAGACTACGTTGGTCAGGCAAAGGTCGAAATTTAATTTTATGAAATCGGGGTTTGACTAGTCAAACCCCGATCAGCTATTAAAATGTCGTAGTTTGTTAGATTAGGTTTAATAGAACGTCATTTTTTAATTGTAATGTTTATTATTTTTATATTGTCGTAATTAAAATAAAAAAAATAGTGTTTATTCTCGCATGTTGAGGCATTATGGCATTTAGAGTTGCACAATACGTAGACCTTTTACACTTGCATGGTTTTGAAGAGCACTTCTTATTGCAGTGGTATTTTATAAAGCTTTGTCCTCCAAATTTAGAATCTTTTGTACTAATTTCTCTTGCTAAACGTCTGGAACATCTTCGAAATTAGGAAAATTCTCTTTGCATTCTCTTATTTGATTTCTGGAAAAAAGTGTGTTTATTGTTCCGTATTTCGTACCAACTCTATATAAACTGTCAATTATTGTTTTATCTTGTATGATATCCAAAATATTTCGAGCATCTCCTTGGCATGCGTTCGAGCATGCGTTGTGCACACAGAGAAAAGATTAAAATAAATAAAGGAAATGCGATTGAAGGTCTTCATGCTCAGGCTAATGCTATGAAACAATTAAGTGAAAAAAATATCCTCCAATTTCAATCGGAAAAAACTGTAACAATATTTATCCCCAGCTTTGATAGAGCCAAAGAGGATGCTCGAAATATTTTGAGTAGCATACAAGATAAAACAATTGAAGGTTTATATAGAGTTGGTACGAAATACGGAACAATAAACACACTTTTTTTAAAAAATCAAATAAGAGAATGCAAAGAGAAATTTCGAAGATATTCTAGACGTTAAGCTGTCTCTGTCTCTAAGAGAAATTAGTACAAACGATTCTAAATTTGGAGGACAAGGATTTATAAAATGCTACTCCAATAAGAAATGCTCTTTCAAATTGCGTAAGTGTAAAAGGTCTAACGTATTTTGCAACTTAAATGCCATAATGCCTCAACATGTTGGAATAAACACATTTTTTTTAATTTTAATTACGATAATATAAAAATAATAAACATTTAAATTTAAAAATTACGTTTTATTAAACTTAATCTAACAAATTACGACATTTTAATAGCTGATCGGGGTTTGACTAGTCAAACCCCGATTTCATAAAATTCAATTTCGACCTTTGCCTGACCAACTTAGTCTCTCCTAGGTTTGACTAGTCAAAGGCCGAAACTGTAATTTATTTCGGGCTTTGACTAAGACCGTCAGTCAGACCTGAGGATTGCCTAGTCAAACCTAGGAGTGACTGAAATTCGGGCTTTGACTATAACATAATATATAATACGAAAATAGCAGGCAAACACAATCCAGAATGAAGGACTTCATGGTTGAAGAACTTGCGAAATTGGTATGGTATCGATACAAGCATGTTATTTAGGGTGGCAGTGAATAAAATTAAGATAGTTATGATGGTAACCAACGTTCTGAAAGGACATAGTACATGAAGAAGAAAAAGTAATAGTTTACTTAATGTAAAAGTATTATAAATGTAAATTTAAATTACACCTGTGCCAATAACCATTAGCAGCTGAGACATATATTTCAAAATAAAAAAATCGTTCTTTCTTCTTAATATTTTGGATATTTTCAGTAGCATTCACTGCAGTGTAATTTCAAGTTTTCATGAATATATATTTTACCACAATATATCACTCACTAACAGTAATTTTTTCGAACGAGTCGTAAAAATATTAACGGGAGCATTACAATAATATCAATGTCATAAAGGTGCCAAAAATTTGAATGACGCAGACTGATTTATAAGCTTTAAAATATACACAAAAAATTGTATTTATGTTTAAAATCCCGCATATTAAACCACAGTAAAAGTTTGTGGTACAGAAAAGAATTATATTTTAAGAAATACTACGAAACGGTTTTTACAAAATTGTCACATCGGCCTTGGTTCAGCGTTTCTTAACCTTTTAGTATTCGCGGCCCAATTTTGAATTACAATTCCGTATAACAGAATTATTGTCTTTTTTTTTCATTGGTGGAAGCTGATAGTGTAAAATGTTTGGTTACAAAACGTTTAACTGTATTGTTTCCAGTGGTCACCTCAAAGACTCATTATTTTTTATTTGAGTGTTCTTTTTAGATATTGTGATGTTGTTTAAATCTCTATTGTTGAGTTTAAAGAACAGGCTTGTTTTGCTGCTGGACCGGGTTTCTTATTACATGGAATATGCGACGGACAATAGTGTTACTGTAATTATTACATTAGTTTGAAGATGATGGCATACCCTCTGGATTTCTTGAACTATTGGGTGGGTAGAATGTATGGGTTACGAAGTAAATAGATGACACAGAGTCATTACAGATTGCTATAATTTTCTTATCGTTGAGTGGAGTTTTTACAGCGATAATATCCCATACAGTTCAGCAGTATAATAAATACTGCAATTTCTGGAGAGCCCAAACATATTGCTATTTATCAACAACCGGTAATTTAAAGTTATTTATGGTTAATTCAGATTTAGAAGAATTAATTCTCTGTTAAATTTGATAACTTTGTATTTAGCATAGGGGAGGGTAAGTCCTACAGAAGTAACTTTGTTTTGTAGATCATTTACTTCTGGTCTAAGAGCTAGCAACGTTTTCGAGAAATCATTTTAAGACGCCTGATCCTTTCATATATTGTTCCCTATGCTTCCTCGAACACCGTACCGGCCATCTGGTTGCTGATACTCACAGGTTGCGTTCATTACTACGCAGCACACCTGTACAGGTATACACAAAATCAGGGGGATTGATTAGTTTGGAAAAGCTTAGTAGCTCCGCTATAGTAATAGATAGCAATAAAAGTTAATAACAAAAATTGTAGCTAACTTTGCGCTTCACATTACAAAATTAGTCAGAATGCTACAGGGTGTTCGATAACATAGTGGCAGACCAAACTTTTGTTTTTTTTTTAATGGAACACCCCATATTTTATTTTATATTCGAAATCTTCTTAACTCCCCATCACAAAAATAATAAGGTTTGTTATGTTATACAGGGTATTTACAAAGTTATAACCAATGTTCTATGAAAATCGTAATAAGTTCAGCTCCCTGTATAAATAAAAATATGCACAACAGCAATGGTTTATTGGTGCCATATTTTTTGTTGATTGTCAAAATTGATAAAAATGGTTGATATTGCTAATTTTCTTTATATCGAATACAGGGTGAGTCAAAACGCAAGTACATTATTTTCACAGTAATTTTATATAGAACACCCTAATTAATAACTTGCTCTGAAAAATGAAAATATCTCGAAAACTGACAAATTTAGGCATAGGGAATATTATATAAAAATTAAAGTACGGTAATGATATTTTTCAATAGTAATATAAAATACAGTAATATAAAATTTCTGAGAAAAGAATGTACTTGCGTTTTGACTCACCCTGTATTCGATATAAGGAAAATTAGCAATATCAACAATTCATAAAAATTTTCACAATCAACAAAAAATATGGCACCAACAAACCATCGCTGTTGTGCTTTTTTATTTATACAGGGAGCTGAACTTGTTACGATTTTCATAAAAAATTGGTCATAACTTTGTAAAAGCCCTATATAACATAACAAACCTTTATATTTTTGTGATGGGGAAGTTAAGAGAATTTCGAATATAAAATAAAATATAGGGCGTTCTATTTAAAAAAAAAACATAAGTTTGGTCTGCCACTGTGTTATCGAACACCCTGTAACAATTTAACTAATTTCGTAATGTGAAGCTGAAAGTTGGCCACAATTATTAAATTTTATTGATATCTATTACTATAGCGGATCTACTGAGCTTTATCACACTCATCAATCACCCTGTATATTGAATTTAAATTATTTTAGGACGAAAAATTTTGTTGTCATTACTTTTTAAACCACAGAAATGCCTGGCAATTACAGTTCATATTTCTAATAATGTTTAAAAAGTAATGACAAAAAAATTTTTCGTCTTACAATAATTTTAAATTCGATATGTTTATCTGTAGTCCTGTCGCCAGGGGGGGTACAACGGCCTCCTTAATTCAGATGGACTTACCCAAGTTTTTTTATATATTTTGACCCGCAGAATACGAATTTTTTGGGTAACAGTTGATCCGGATGTCGATAAGATTGTTATAGACAAAGAACTTGAGGAATTACATAACAGCGATTTCTCGCAAAACGAAATATCTTTTTGTATTTTTTGGGTCATTTTAAGCAAAAAATATTCCTACAATTTTTTCGTAGAATGCATAGTTTTCGAGAAAACCGCGGTTGAACTTTCAAAAAATCGAAAAATTGTAATTTTTGAACCCGAATAATTTTTGATTAAAAAATAAAGTAGCAATTCTGCTTACCGCATTTGAAAGTTTAAGTCAAATTATATCGGTTTTGATTATTTGCATTGCTAAAAATTTATTATTTTATTGGTTAACAAAGTTATAAACACCTAGTATGTGAGTGATGTTTTCAATGATTTCTCATTTAAAATCGAACGAGTAGGTAGAGTAGCTACAAGTGCAAGCGAGGCAATTTCTACGTAGCATTAGTTAAAACGCATGTATTAGATACGGGAAACACTATGTGTTTATAGATTTGTTTACAATAAAAAAATTAATTTTTAGCAATTCAAATAATCAAAACCGATATAATTTGACTTAAACTTTCAAATGCGGTAAGCAGAATTGCTACTTTATTTTTTAATCAAAAGTTATTCGGGTTCAAAAATTGCAATTTTTCGATTTTTTGAAAGTTCAACCGCGGTTATCTCGAAAACTATGCATTCTACGAAAAAGCTTGTAGGAATATTTTTTGCTTAAAATGACCCAAAAAATATAAAAAGAAGTTTTGTTTTGCGAGAAATCGCTGTTATGTAATTCCTCAAGTTCTTTGTCTATAACAATCTTATCGACATCCGGATCAACTGTTACCCAAAAAATTCGTATTCTACGGGTCAAAATATATAAAAAAAACTTGGGTAAGTCTATCTGAATTAAGGAGGCCGTTGTACCCCCCCTGGCGACAGGACTACTGTGCAAGTGCGCTGCGCAGTAATGAACGCAACCTGTATCAGTAACCCGATGGCCGGTACGATGTTCGAGGAAGCCGAGGGAACAATATGTATATGAAAGAATCATCCGTCTTAAAATGTTTTTTTTCGACGTTGAGCTCGTGGTCCACCGAGCAGTTGCGTTGGATTTTAACATGACACTAAGTACATTATTAAGTTATCGACATAATACCTACTACTATTTTATTTACATGACTGTTACTACATATTTTACGATAAAGAAAATACTATTTATTATTTAAAAACGTTTATGATGTAGGAGCCAAATAAAATTTTTATTAACAGAAGCTAAAATTAATTTATTGACGAGGCTGTTATTACAGATTCGACATGTGTAATCAGTTAATCAATAATTTTAAAGTAAAGCGAATAATTTTTGTAATAAATCTTAAAAGGTTCCAAAAATATCATCAGAAATTATACAGTATTTACATATTCCATCGGCATGAAGCTTATTGAAGTAATTGCGAATAAAATGCAAACATGAAGATTTACATTTTGGATGTTTAGTAGAAGAAGAGAAATTTTTTAAATACAAAAATCAACTTATTTATTTAAAGTTGAATTTGCCACATTCTTTCGTGATAATATATCACTATAAGCAACAAACTATATGTGTGTGTGTGTGTGGAAAGATAATGGCATGGAATCAAGTCCATTTGCCACAGAAAGTTGTAAAAGGAATTTTCTTATAGTATAACTACAGAGATGTGGGTTATGCCGTTTTAAATTTGTATTTTATTTTCTTTAATAAAATTTACTAAAAGTTCCAAGGTGTTTTTATTGGCAGCTAACAAAATGTGTGTGAGATTTAATGGAAGAAAATATTTCATTTCAATAAGTGTACGAATTAAATCATTGGATTTTTTTAAATGTTTTTTGCAACCGAAAAATATATGATTTAGATCTCCGTAAGAGTTCTGATCACAACTACAGGCCGAGGACTGTATAATGCCCAGCTTAGCAAGGTGCGATGGAAATCGCCCATGATTTGTTTTAAGTCGAAAAACACTTGCCGAAAAGAATTTTGAAGTAGGGTAGTTGAAAATATATAGAGGTGGGGATGGTAGGGTAGGATGTATTTTAAAGTAGGTATTTTGTGAGTTTTCTACAGTATTTTCCCACTGTCGTTCCCATTTTAATCTTATTTTATTTTTTATCAAATGAAAGACGTCTGGTAATGTATAAATATTACAAAGAACTCCGTTAAATACTGCTTCCTTAGCCAAACTATCAGCTTTTTCATTACCTAGTATACCTGTATGACCTTTGACCCATACAAATGTTATATTTAAATCTGCTATCAAATTTTTTAAATTGCATAATATAGGACATTTCATTCTTTCAAATTTTATGCTTTTTATTGACTCCAATGCAGACTTAGAATCAGTTAGTATTACTCCATCTCGTAAATTATTTGATGTTAACCAAGTAATGCCCTTCCAAATTGCTATAAGTTCAGCAGTATATATGCTACATATTGATGGTAATTTAAACATAAATGATTGTTTTGTATTTTTGATAAAAACTCCACAACCAACTCCGTGTTTTGTTTTTGATCCATCTGTATATATAAATGGCTTATTGACTAATCCACCTAATATGGATTTTAGAAGGGTGTGATTTATATGATGGTATTCTGTATAATTGGGTATTATGACTCTGTGTGGTTTTATTAGTGATCTATAGGGTATGGTATACATAAACAATGTTTTATTTTTACCAAAAGAAATGTGATCAGCATTGGTCTCAACGAAAGCTTCTGCCAGTGGAGGAGAATTCTTTATTTTCCAAAAGCGGTTTGTTAAATCTTCTTTTGCAATATCACTTAATTTGTTGATCATGTTTGACTCTAAGGATTTTAGTTTTAAAAGATATTTTTGTGATAATAGCTGCCGACGCAAATCCAAAGGCAATTCATTACATTCTGCCAGTATTGCTTTCACCGGTGATGATATCATTCCACCTATGCAAGTTCTAAGACATTTATATTGAACTCTGTTTATTTTGTTTAGATTGGTGTTACAATCAGATCCGTATAAACAACATCCATAGTCAATGTGACGTATCCAAGTGACGTATGTGACTCGACCATAGTAACTTGGTGTCAACAATGATACCTAAATACTTAAACTCTTTAACTACCGACAAGGTACGCCCACACAGAGTTAATCTCTCTGGTGCACGTAGTCTATGCCTGGTAAAAAACATAATAGAGCATTTTTCTGTTGAAATGGTCATACCAGTTTCTTCTGTCCATATACTTACCTTATGCATAATATTATCAAGAGCCTCAGTGCATGCTTCATAACTATTTTGGATGGTGTATATACAGATATCATCTGCATATTGTATGCAATTTACGGAATTATGAAATAGTGAATGAATATTGGCAGAAAATATATTAAAGAGTATAGGACTAAGTGCGGATCCCTGTGGCAACCCATGATAAACAACCCTTGGACCATGTAACACATTTCTATGGTCTCTAATATAGAAGCAACAAACTATACATTTTTATCTAAGCAAGTACCCGAAATACCACTCAGCAGAAGCTAATGTGGTTGTTTTGGGTTATACTGTTTTAGCTGACTTTGCGCTCTTATTGGTATAATTCGCTACCTCAAACTCACTTGAGAAGATTATATATCTAACACATATCACAGTACTATGATATTTAATTTTTTTCTTGTCACAAAAATGTTTTTGGCATGAAAAACGACCTGAAGCTTCAAACACTTTGAGAATGAATTTTACGAAAATAAAAGGCAGATATCGAGCACTGAGTTTCATTGTACCTCCATCTTCAATATGTAGTTTATACTAGTGTAAGTGAGGGTGAATATGACATTATTGCTTTAAGTGAGACCTGGTTGAACAAGGATGTGTCCAGTCTAGAGTTGTTTCCTGATCAATACGATGTGTATAGAAAGGATCGAAAATTTGATGTTGTAGATAAAACCACTGGGGGAGGCGTCTTATTAGCGCTGAAGACGGAGATTAAATCGTCTGTTATCGATGTATCCACATACGATCTACAGTTTCCCCTAATCGATATGTTAGCTGTAAAATGTTGTGTTGGTTATAGAAAATTTTATGTTTTAGTTCTTTATATTATTGATAAGTTAAGTTCTGAAGACTTCGAATACTTTTTTGAATGTTTAGAACAACTGGATATATTTAATGAAACCATTGTTATAGTAGGTGACTTCAATGTACCCAAGTTTGTAGATCAAAGCAGATTAGATAAAAAAACATCAACTGTATTAGATTTTTTAAGTTTATTTAATTTAGTTCAATACAATGATGTGCCTAATAACTTAGGTCGTTTGTTGGATTTAGTAATGTCATCAGAGAAATGTGATATTATTCATGATAATTCTTCACTGGTTAAAGAAGATGGTCATCATCCTGCACTTATGATAAAGATTAATAATTTGGGAAAAAAGGAAATTAGGTTTTTACCAAATTCTAATTCGAAAATGTATAATTTTCGGAAAGCAAATTTCACTTCTCTGTATTCTGAACTATTACAAACTAATTGGGACTTTTTAGATAATTACGATGATGTAAATATAGCATTAAAGCAATTTTATAATATATTGTATACAATAGTTGATAGATATGTTCCGGTATACAAAAATTATAAACATAAGTATCCAAATTGGTATCACTCAGATATTATTAAAAATATTAAACTCAAAGCCAAAAACCGTCAAAAGTATAGAAAAACAGGAAACGAAATATATCACATAGAATTTAAAAGATTGCGCAAAGTTATTAAACAGCAAATTAAAACTGCATATAACAATTACATTGAAAACATTCAAGACAGTATTACCATTGAAACAAAATCATTTTGGTCTTATGTACATACTAAAAATAAGTCATCGCGAATTCCAGGTGAAATGTGCTATGAGGGAAATACTTTTGATAATCCCCAGGATATTGTCAACGCTTTTAAAACATTTTTTGAAAAAGTATATGTATCTACTGACAATAATGAACCAGAGGACATCAGCGTTCAGGGTTTTAATTTACCAACCATTAATTTTTTGAAATTTGAAGAAAATGAAATTCTGGAAGCTTTTAAAAGATTAAAAAGAAAATGACGACTGGTCCAGATAAGATTCCAGCATTTCTAGTTAAAGATTGTACACGAATATTTGTCAAACCGCTTCAAAAACTGTTTAACTTGTCTTTGGAAACTGGAAAATATCCTGAAATATGGAAAGAGTCAAAAGTATGTCCTATATTTAAAAATGGAGTTAAATCTGATATATCTAATTACAGACCTGTCTCTCTGTTGTGTAACTTCTCAAAGATTTTCGAGATTGTTCTGTATAATCGTATATATCCGTGTGTTCGCGGCTATATTGCACCTTTTCAACACGGATTCATAGATAAACGATCTACCGTCACAAACCTGGTAGTGATGACACAATTTATTTCTGAAGTATTAGATGAACAAGGACAAATTGATGTCGTATATACAGATTTCTCGAAGGCATTTGATAAGGTGGTTCATCCGTATTTATTATCCAAGTTATCAAATTTAGGATTTTCTGTTAATTTAATTAAATTCTTTGGTAGTTATTTAATAGGAAGGAGACAGTATGTATTCTATAATGGCTTTAAGTCAGATTTAATTCTGTCTAAGTCTGGTGTTCCGCAAGGCTCCAATCTAGGACCGTTATTATTTTTACTTTATATTAATGATTTGTTTCAAGAAATTAACTGTAAAAAATTGTGTTTTGCGGACGACTTGAAAATTTTCTGTAAGATCGACACTATTGGCGATTGTTTAGAACTTCAGCGTAACTTAACTGCTATTGATACATGGTGTACTAATAACAAACTACTATTAAATTCTGCAAAATGTAAAGTAGTGAGTTTTTGCAGGAAATTGACGACAGTTAACTTTAACTATATAATTCAGAACTCTGTTTTGGAAAAATGTAATAGCCTCAAAGACTTAGGTGTCATTTTTGACTGCAAGTTAACTTTCAATTTGCATATTGAACAAAAAGTTTCTGAAGCTATGAGAATGTACGGTTTCATTATTAGGAATTGCAGAAACTTCACCAACATCACACCAATAAAATTATTATACTATTCTCTAGTACGTCCAAAATTAGAATATTGCAGTTTAGTTTGGTATCCTATATATAATTGTTATACAAAAGATATTGAAAAAGTACAGAGAAAACTTATAAAATATCTGATATTTAAAATTGATGGAATCTATCCTAACCGTGGATGTGATAATAATACATTATGTTGTAGAGTTGACATGGTTAGTTTAGAATTAAGGAGAGAAATTAGTTCATTAACATTTTTGTATAAATTATTACATAACAGTATTGACTGTAGTGATTTATTAGCACAAATTAATTTCAACGTTCCTCGAGTTAGATCTAGATCAAACGTTTTATTTAAGTGTCCAAGAGCAAGAACAAATATATTAGTTAAATCGCCTCTTTTTGTCATGTGTAAGAATTATAATAGTATTTGCAATCATTGTGATATTTTTTCGTGCTCACTTAATGATTTGTTAAAAATGACTTCTCTTTACTTAGATTAGGTCTCTACTATTACTTTGTAGATGTTATACTAATGAATTATGTGATTTTTTTTCTGTATTTGTCCTATAAATGGGAAACTGTTGGGCAATAAAGCTATTATTATTATTATTATTATGTAGAAGTACCCAAGTACCGCCAATCAAATTGAATCTGTTTGTCTTTCGTCTAGTGTATGTTAAGTAATTGTTATAAAGTTGCCACCATTCAGACAAATGTTAATGACATTCGAGGACACCTTCCTTTTCTTGACGAAATGTCCCTGAAGATGCTCTAGGAGCAAAAGTATACTTGGGCAAGATTTAACAAACTCAGTGCTCGATGACTGCCTTTTATTTCCATATCTTCGAGCATTCAACCACTTCCTATTTTACTTTGAGAATGAACTAGAAACTGTGCACAGCTGGGTATCATTAGATCTGCACCGTCATCGTCAGAGCTATATCGTATCTGTGTCTCGCGTGTTCCTATGACAAAAATTGAGTCAAAATATTAAAAAAATAGGTTTGACTTGAGTCAGTTATGGCACACGATGCAGTAAAGGCTTAAGTTATATTCGCCTCAAACGTTGATAATAAGATTGATCAAATTCATCCACTTGAACTCCAGACTTTGCCCCATTTCTACTTTAGTCATAAGACTTACTAAGCTGTAATCTCAGAAGAACGAAGTCAAAATGATGCAACGTCTTGGAAAACTTGAATATTGCACAAAATTAAAAACCTAGAAACTATTAAAAAATTTGAACTATACCCCCAGTGAAAAACTAGTAGTTTTCAAAAGGACTGAGTAAACCAAGTGGCCTCCCAACTGTTTTTAAAAGGTAGCACTTGAAAAAAAAAAGAATATGTGTGTACTTGTACGCACGTAAGAAGTTATAATTCTATTATATGATTCCAACGAAATGAATATATGTACTTTAAACAGTTTATTTATATTTTATTTAAATATTAAACTAATTTTAATACTTACTACTTTCCAAGCATTTTATTAAAACAATACCAAAAATTAAAAAAATAAAAGAATAAAACAAACACAAACATATTGAGAAATGCACCAAAGAAATGATTTCTGAACAATAATTGTTAGCAAAAATTTTAACTAGATACGCATTTTCTGAAAAAAATTATATGACAAATATATTCACAATCATAAAATGTATAAACAAAATATAAAAAAACTTGCATTGGGATTCGAACCCGATTTGACCATTTACACGTACTTGTCATGTGGAAAGGTAGGCTAACTGAACGTTTTACTATTTGACAGTTCTGAATTTAATCAAATTAGTTTGATTTTTGTGTGTGTGTTCACAAAGGGAATTAAAATATTAAAATACAACAAAACATAGAGTAAGGAAACAATAGGCATATTATATGAAGAGTGGTAGAAATTTTGTTGATAATCAAATTGTGTAAATCAAAACATTACCTACTAGTACAGGGGTGGCCAAGCTCCTTGATAGCCAGAGCCACTTTTCACAGGTTAAAATTTTTCGCGAGCCGCAATTAAAAACGTATTCAAAAAGTATGTAAAGAAGGTATGTACAATGTTTTTTAAACAGAACTTTTATTTATTGAAAACAGATATAAAATTACGAAATATTAAAACTGAATTACATTTGTTTTCCTTATTCTTCTTCTCGTTGTCCTTATGCCCAATAACAGAGTCGAACTTTGCTATTACCTATCCATCTTTTACCCATTTTTTCCACGCCTTCCGGTCTTCTTCCCGTTTCCTTCACCTGTTGCGCTGTTTTTCGTCTCATGGTTCCGATTTCCTGGATTTGTTCCATCCACCCCTTTCTAGGTCTGCTCCTTCTTCTTTTCCCCTGTGTCTTGACATTTGTCACCTTCTTTACTAGTCTGGTCTCGTTCCAATTCAGGTTTATTTTTTCAATTTTTTTCTCTATTGGTTCCTGTCTTAGCATGTTTCTAATGTTTTCGTTCCTTTCCCTGTCCAACATTTATTTTCCTTCTTTTGGTAATTCTTTAAAATTTGGTGAATAATTTGTGGTAGCACTTCCAGTAATTCTTTCAGATGCTGGTTAGTTAATACTGATATGTGTTAGGATTTCACGAATTTTAAAATGGAATTAAATGGTCCATACAAGTAGGTTGTTTCTAATATGGAAATAATTCGACAAGCATCCTTTTTTAATTTAGAGTATGTACTTCGATTTTGGTACAAATTTCCAAAATTCGGTAATCGGCGTCGACTATATTTTTATTGTCGAGCTTAATCTTCTTCCGCCTCTATTAATTTTAATTCTCCAGATGTTGTTTGGGTCATATATTGGTAATAAAAAATTCAGTTATTTCTGCTCATTCCGCCATAACCATGGAAAGTGGTAAAACTGCATTGCAAGAAATTCATTTTTCAAATTCCGCAAATTGTACTATTAATATTAATGTTAATAAATGAAATATAAATATTTTGATGTTTGCTTTCAAAATTTGACATTTCACTTTTAACTGCAGTGCCTTAAAATTTTTAGAGCACCCAGTGTTTTAAAGTGATATTTTTAAGGCTCCTATGGAGTGCTAAAAATTGCATTTTTAACACTTTTGTAGAAAAAATATTTTAAGTCTTGAAATAAATTTTAGACTTCGGTCAATATTCCTTCTGGCTTTTTTATTTACTCGTTCTAGTTTTTCTAGTGTAATATTGTAACAAATTTTTTTAAATGGTTTTTAGTCTAGTAAAAGTCTAGTAAAATGAGTAAAAATACAAGTCGGTCTGGAGTGGGTTGATTACTGACTTTTATGTCGCGCCACTCTTAATATTCGTTCGCGCAGTTTTCGATTTGTCATATCATTCTTAGCTTTGGATTTTGGATGGAAATGGAATTTGTTACAAAGTTGCATTTGGTCTTTCACATTTGTTGTCAATAATTTAAAAGACATTCTGAAACACATATGGAACGATAATAATTTTTTTAAATAACACAAAATTGAAAAGGATTTCGGGTACATTTATCGAGAGCCACAAGTAATTCTTCAAAGAGCCGCATGTGGCTCGCGAGCCGCAGTTTGGCCACCCCTGTACTAGTAGGTACATACATTTTCCAAATAGGTAAGTACCTATGTTACTTTTTATTTCAATACTGAAACATTTACAATTAAGTACGTACCTGTTGCTTTTAAAAACTGTTTAAAAAGTTACTACAATTATAAGCTTGCTTTTGTCTGTGTCCTCACAACAACAAAAATTAATATACAATATTTTTTATCATAACCTCCATTTTGAACAATTATTATTGTCATGTCATTTGAACACCCAATCAGAGCAAAGGTATAATGCGTCTGCGCCAGGGAACATGGTCTTTGATGAATTCGCGCATATTAAATTTCACTCCCATCGCGATTAAAGTAGTATAACTTCAAAAAAACGAAAAGCTTTTTGGAGCTGGATAGTTGAACAAACTTTTCTATGACCATGAGCTTGGATCCTTCATCCACATTATCTCCTCTTCTTCTACTTCTTTTTGTACAGACATGACTGTCTGTTTTTTCAATGTGCCTCTAGTAAGTTGTCGTTCCATCGTTTTCGTGGTCTTCCCACTGATCGTCTTCCTATTGGGAAACCGTCTCTCGCTGTCCTGACTACCCTATTTGTTGTCATTCGGCTTATGTGGTCATTCCATTCTATTCTTCTGTTTCTTATCCAGTTATTAATGTTATCCACCTTGCATCTCCGTCGTATATCTGTACTTCTAACTGTGTCCCATAGAGTCTTACCATCGATTTTTCGAAGCGTTTTCATCTCCGCTGTTTCGAGCCATCTTTTTGTCCTCTCTGTACACATTAAAAGCTGTAAAAAAGCCCCTAGTATTGACAACTTGTGCACAAAGCAAATCCCGAAGTTTGGATAGAACATGATTTTTGATTTCTCCAGCTCATGAACAGCCACGTTCAAACCCGTGGCGCACCTAGAATTTTGATCTGGGGGGGTTGCTGCACAGAAATTTTTTGTATTGTCTGTGAAAGACAAATTATATTTTCCTACTATTCCTTGTATATTTTTATATGCCATGGGAGGGGTTTTAACCCCCAAAACATCCCCTGGGTGCGCCATTGGTTCAAACTATGTAGTAGACAAGTTGTGACCTGTTTTAAAGCTGGAAGATATCTTAAAAGCTATCTGGCGTTCCTTTCCTAAGGTAGATGCAGCTTTCCCCGTGGATGTATTAGTTGTAGCTCTGAGCATCGTGTTCTTCTAACGTTATTGCTACAAGATGGTCACATTGCTCCTACAGTGATCCTTTTCAAAGTAAATTCCCTTCTATTCTAACCTGGCTGCACCGTACTGATGACGACCAAATAGTCAGAAATACGTATATATTAACCAAAATGTGCCTAGGAGGAATGAGAAAACTTGCCATGTTGATTTTTATATACAGTGCTAGTCAAAAGTCCGTACCCCTCTCCTATCTTTTGAACGGTTATACCTATAATGGTAAAATTTGGAGGGAGGAAATAAACGGACGTAAGCTTCTTAACTAGTCATGACAGGTGACGAGATAGTGACAGATGACGTTACAGAGCCACTGTGACCGATAATTTTAAATGGGACCTTACGGCAAGTGATACCTCGTTTGAAAGGTATTCAAAATACCTATTTAGTCATACCGATTTTTTTGGGTTTAAGTTGATTTTGATTTTGGTGAATAAATGAAATAAATATAATATTGTAGTTTCGCATTTAATTAATAAAAATTCAAATGTCCGCCTATGGTTTTTTTTATCAAAAAAATTGACATTTTTCAATTCTCTAGTAGCTTTTACGTCAACGTCAACCTTTTTGATAAGTAATCATAGGCGGAATTTTGAATTTTTATTAATTAAATGCGAAACTACAGTTTTATATTTATTTCATTTATTCATCAAAATTAGCTCAAACTCAAACAAAATTAGTATGACTGAATAGGTATTTTTAATGCCTTTCAAACGAGGTATCACTTGCCATAAGGTCCCATTTAAAATTATCTGTCCCAGTGGCGCTGTTAAGTCATCTGTCACTATTACGTCACCTGTCATGACTAGTTAAGAAGCTTACGTCTGTTTATTTCCTCCCTCCAAATTTCACTATTATAGGTATAACCCACGGTTATTAGACTTTATTATGGTTGTCTTGTCCGGCGGTGGTGGGGAGACTTATATTTTTGACTTTACGTCACAAGAGTTTACATTCCCATATTTTTAAATGATTTTCGATTATTGAATGTGTGTTATTGTGCATATATGTGTATTATTTGTGTTATTATGAAATAATTAGACAAATAGTACACATTTTATCTTATACCGGGTGGTGAATGGTAAAAAGGGCCATAGGAAACTCAATGTAAAATTCTGAATTGTTGAATTCCTGCTTCCCTAATTATTTTACATCAAAAGTCATGAGAGAATACTTGTAGAGAATTAAAATCTGTATTAAAATCAAAAGTTCAAATTGTTCTACGATTTAAATTCTTTCCAAAATTTTGAAAAATATGATACATTTGCCACAATAGGTATGCGTGTAAAAGTAAGGCCACACGTTACTATTTAAATGACAGTGCTCACACCATTGACTGAATAAAAAAATCTATATTATTAATCCTTTCTCCGCAACTGAGGATATCTTATCAACTGTATTGTTTTTAAACAATAGATGATAAAATAAAAATATTGACAGTTCAACAATGTGAACATGATTTGTGATGTTGGGGGTTGCTGGACGAAGACACTCCCGAACAAACAAACTTAAACTTTCTACATATCTTTATTCTTACAAGGTTAAAGGTACAGTTACAACTACGTCGACCGACATTATAGTTAGGATAGGTCAAGGTGACCCATATCTCGGTAACTATATCCCCTGACCACGCGCCAGCAGAGTTCAGCGAACACACTGATACAACAATGAATGTCTCAGGTACTCGACCTTCCCACTTATATCTTATTATATTAAAAACAATGCCCATATGTATTACCATATATGGTTATGCTATACGTATTTCAATAATGACGTGTGCTGTGTTTGCAGTCTTGCGAATGAGTTGAATACTTTGAACTTTGCTACTATCGTAATAAATTATACAAATTGCAACTATAATATTGACCTTATTCTTATAACAAATAAATTAGGAAAATTCCGTGAGGGTTGTCGTGTACCATCACATCTCTCTGGGCGGGGAAAAGATGAAAGGGAATTTCAGTAACAATTTCCTTTCATCTCTATTTTATATTATTTATGCTGACTGACGTCTCTCCTTTATAAGAAAATTAAACAAACATATTAAAGAAAATGAGAAAATAAAAAAAAATGAGATATATAAATATTTACACTGAACCTTAAGTACTAGTAAAAGTCTTATGGTGGACTATTATTACACTTTTACACTATAACACTTTTCAGTACTTATTCTTTTTATATATTATACAGCTTAACGTTATTCTTATGTATGACTACTTGTTTACCCTTTTTCTCAATAATTACGTTAGGCGTTTCATCTTTAATTACGGTATATGGACCCGAAAACAAACAGTTAAGTTTTGTGTTTGGCTCCTTTTTTATTAATACCTTATCTCCTGGTTTATAAGTTATTTTACTCGTTTTGGCATCATATATTTTTTTTTTGCTGTGTTTTGTATGTGTTAGTGTTTCTCTGGCCTCCTTTGCGGCTACTTGTAGTCTGTATTTCAGTTCCATGGGATAGTCGTCAAAATTATACAGGGGTTCTATTTCGTTTTGAACATTTGTCGGCAGTCTACATATTTTTCCGAACACTAATTCGAACGGAGTATAACCCGTTGCTGAGTGTACTGAAATGTTATACGAAAAACAGAAATATTGCACCCATGTACTCCAATTTGTAGGGAATTTTGATAGTTGTATCCTAAGGTACGCATTTAAATGTTTGTGAGTATTTTCTAAAGCTCCTATTGTTTCGTGGTGATATGCTGTTGAGTTTAGTTTCTCTATTTGCAATAATGAGCATGTTTCCTTAAATGTTCTTGCCATAAACTCTGAGCCTTGGTCTGTGACTATTTTTCTGGGTACTCCATACCTCAGAATAAAATT
Organism: Diabrotica virgifera virgifera; assembly: GCF_917563875.1. Classification (NCBI taxonomy): domain Eukaryota; kingdom Metazoa; phylum Arthropoda; class Insecta; order Coleoptera; family Chrysomelidae; genus Diabrotica; species Diabrotica virgifera. The sequence goes on along the minus strand of NC_065447.1, from coordinate 25,039,216 downwards.
TTCTACCAATGCCTTGGCTACTGTTTCGGCTTCTTTGTTCTTTATTACATATCCTTCTATGTATTTACTTAGCTCACATTGCAGTGTCAATATATATCTATTCCCACTGTCATCCATCTCAAATGGTCCTACTAGATCTATAAATATTGTGTCGAATGCGCAGGTGGCAGTCGATGTGATAGTTAGAGGTTGTTTGGTTATGATAGAATGCTTATGTCTTTGACAATCGTCGCATCTCTTCACAAATTCCTCGATATCTTTTCGTAAACTATTCCAAAAATAATATTTCCTTATATTTTTGTACATTCTATTTATTCCGGCATGCCCTCCTGTTGGTAACATGTGAAAATCATTAATTATAATTCTTCTTAATTTTTCATCTGCTATATTCTGTTTGTCTTGTACTATACATATTTTGATATCTCTTTCTTTAAATATTTTAGGATCCTTTCTTATCTCTTCAATAATTGGCTGATTCTTATTATTCTTTACTAGTACTAGTTCCTTTATATTCTTTTGTGCGCACATTTGAATCAAGGCTCTCAACGATGCTCGTAGCGCAGACGTTGATCGAGGTTCTTGATATGTCGAGTTTCTCAACGACGCTCGTAGTGCAGACGTTGATCGAAAATCTCGAATCAGATAAATAATATCGTCTTCTTCATTGTACAATATACTACTATTTGTATTTTCTTCAGCCGAATCTAGCTTCATTGTTTTGCAATCGTCCTTGTCTATCAGTTTTACCTCTACCGCACTTTTCGGGAATTTCAACAATTCGACTACGTCTGGTTGATCAGTCCATTCGTTCTTCGAATCGGTGATTTCCTCCTGCTTTTTCGTTTGTGCTCTCGTCATCACTAATATACTTTTCTCTGAGTCCTTATTTAGTTGCTTTAGTTCTTCTGATGTAACTTCTATTCGTGATAAGGCGTCAGCTGTTACATTTTCAGCTCCTTTCACGTATTTAATTGTAAAGTCGTATTCTTCTAACTTCAATCTAAATTTGGTTAATCTGCTGGAAGGGTTTGTCATACCAAATAGGTACACCAATGGTCGGTGGTCTGTCAAAATAATAAATTCTTTCTGTAGAAGGTAATGTCTCCATTTAGCAATGCTCCATACTATTGCCAGTAATTCTTTTTCTATCGTAGGATAATTCATTTCCGCTTTATTAAGTGTTCTACTGGCATATGCTACCGGTTTGTCATTCCCGTTTGACAAAGTTGCTCCTAGTGCGATGCCAGATGCATCTGTCCGTAGAATAAACGTGTTCTCCTCCGATAAATCTGGGAATTCCATTACGGGGGGGTTTGATAATGACGTCTTGAGGCTTTCAAAAGCTTTTTGGCATTCTGTTGTCCACTCAAATTTTACATTTTTCCTTGATAGTCTATTTAGAGGTGCGGCTATTTCTGCAAAATGATTGATATGTTTTCTGTAATAATTTGCAAAGGCTACGAATCTTTTTGCTTCTTTTGCATTTTGTGGTATTGGATATTGTTCCAATGCGGTGATCTTTTCCGGATCTGGTGCTACACCTTTATTCGAAATCTTGTGTCCTAAATATAATAGTTCTTTTTTCATAAACTCGCATTTAATTGGATTTAATTTCAGATTTACTTTCCTTAGTCTCTCTAATACCTTCACTAAATTCTGATTATGCTGTTGTAGACTGTTGCCAAAGACTATCAAATCATCAAGATATATAAACATGTTTTCATAATTTAAACCTGACATTGCCATAGTCATGGCTCGTGAGAAACATCCTGGGCTTGTCTTTAACCCCATCGGAAGTCGTGTCATTTGATATTGACCTCTATCGGTTGCGAATGCTGTGTACGGTCTGGACTTAGAATCGAGTTCTATTTGGTAATATCCTTGGTATAAATCTAAATGTGAAAAATATGTTGCTCCTGATAAAGCGTCTAGGATTTCTTCTATGCATGTTAATGGAAATCTGTCATTCTCAATTTTGTTGTTTAGTTGTCTGTAATCTATCACAACTCTCCATTTCTTGTTTCCATTTTCATCGTTTTTCTTTGGCACTATAAGTAGTGGAGATGAGAATTCTGATATTGCATTTTCAATAATCCCGTCTTTTAACATTTTGTCTACTTGTCTATTTATTTCCGTTTTTTGTCCGTGTGGTAATCTATACGGTTTTGTATAAGCAGGTGATACTCCTTTTTGCAATTTTATTTTTGCTTTGTATACGTCCGTCGTTGTGCATGGATCGTTTTCTAAGAAAAACACATCGGAATATTTTACACATATTTTTTCTATTGCTCTTTTTTCCTCTAGCGATAAATTTTTTGTGTTTATTATATTCAAAAGTCTTTCGGCACGACTCACCGATTGTTTTGATTCTCCCATGTGGAAAACGTCGAACTTGTCTAATCTTTCGACCTTCGGTCTAAAATTCTTAACAATTATTTCTCTATCATTGATATTTAATATCCTTATTGGTATTTTTCCGTCGACTGGTTTTGAGACTGTTCCTGCCGAGAAAATTCCTTCCGCTATCTCCTGTGGTATAGTTACAAAATCTCCGTAGTGTGTCCCGATCTCGAAAAAAAATAATTTTTCACATCTCCTAGGTATTATTATCGTATAAATTTCTCCCATAGATAGCATTTTAAAATCTCTTCTCATTCCTTCTACATGTAACGATAATTTTAAGGATTCGTAATCTATTGTAGCAAAATATTGGTATAAAAAATCGCTACCAATAACCCCATCGACTTTATTTGTGAAACTCTTCATAACTGCAAATTCCTGTGTCAACGTTATCTTCTCTGAGTTATCTAATATTTCAAGGTCACACAATAAGGTTCCCCTTGTATATATAGTTTTTCCGGTAACACCTCGCAAGCTAATACGTCGGGTTTTGTTTATGTCGGTGTAGTTTTTATCTAAACATTCTTCAAATAAAACGCTGACTGTTGCGCCAGTGTCAATTAATAGTTTTTTGCGTTTTCCTCTGTAATAAACATTAATATAATTTAATCCACTTGCTGTGGAATTATCTGCCTCCATTTGATGGGCCACGAAAAAAATCTACTTCTTGTATTGTGCTTGTGTGTGGTTGCTCTTGGCGGGGCTGCTCCTCTGTTGCGAAATATGCTCCTGGTGAATTTCTGTTGCTGGGGTTTCTACCTTGCGACCAATTATTATTTCTCCCTCGATGACCATGTCCTGCTCCTCTGTTTCTTTGAGACCTACCTCTGTTATGATATTGTCTTACTTCGTTTCCATTTGTATTTCTATTATTATATGTCTTGTTACCTTCTTTTCTCCTGTCAAAACTATTTTTGTATCCGTTTGTTGTATTTCTTCTTCCGCCTCTATATGTTTTATTCATGTGGTACATTCCTGCAGTTTCCGTTCGAGTTAGCGATTCTTCGTTCTTTGCGCTTGTTATCGCTTCCGCTAAAGTGCTAAAGTTCTTGGCTTTCAAAATTGTCTTTATCTTGTCATTTTTTTAAACCGTTAGTAAACACGCTTATTGCAATTTTTTCGTTTACTTTGGCCAGCACTTCTTCTGCATCTCTGTTTCCCTCTGCTTGTGCTATTGTTAATTTAGCCATGAGCTCCTCTAAACTTCTTCCAAATTTTTCTATTGACCTATTCTCTTGTTTCGCTGAGTTGATCTCCGCTGACAGAACAGGGATAGATTGTTTTACTAGAAACTTTTCTTTAATATCGGTTATTAGTGCCGCGTTTGAGTTGTAAGTGGTCTTCAGTCGTAATTTTGCTGCTTGCGTTAGTTTCACCTTCAACAGGTACTTTGTTAGTTGCGGTTTTCCTTCATCATCTAAAAATTCATCGTACAGTTCAATTGCGTCTATGAATGCTCTAATTGATTCTTCGGTGTTTCCTATGTGAGGGATCAGGTTCCCTGCTGTTTTCAGTTCGAATTTCTCTCCCATCTTGTCGTTGTTATGTTCAACTTGTCTTTTCCGTAGTTCTGTTTGGACTTTTCCGATCTTTTCTCCAATTTTTGCAATAATATCTGCAATGAATTTGTCTTCTGCTGCCTTACAGCTGTCACCTTTGTATATTTTATGCACCGTCCTAAACTGTTCCGTGATAGTCCTGAGTTTTTCCACCCATTTATCTGTGATTAGCTTATTTTTCCTTCGTTCTATAGTGTCTTTTGTGAGATTCCTATTTAATATAGTTATATCTTCCAGAATACGTTGAAATCTTTCCTCGAACATAAATTCGGCTTGGCCTGACTACGTTACTCAATAGTATATGGCCTAGTGTCTCGAAGTCTCAATTACTTCGTAAAGCTTATCATTGCCGTTAAGTTTATCAAATATAACAAAATGTAACATATAAAATAATATAATAAAACATAAATGTAAGTAAAATAAAAGGATCAATAATATTGGATAACCGTCAATATTTAAAGTGTCAGTAAATAAGTAAGTGAGTAATTATATAATAAAAAAAAAAATCAAAATTTCAATATGAAAATAAAAAAAATAGTCATCAAACTTACTTCATAAGCAGTTAAACTGTATTGTATTAAAAAGAAAAATTACTCACGAATATGGGTTCATGTGTCTATGCATTTGGTCCTGGATTCTGGGCGTCTAACCTCAGCATCTCCATTGATTTAGATACTTCCTGTCGGATGTGGCGTCGAAGCTGCTTCTTCCATCGTCGATACAGTAGCCATCCGACGATGATTATGGCCAGGCTGAACGATACAATTCCCAAAACTCCCGGGATTGATAGCTTCTCGTTTTCGCCGGTTTCAGCTGTCACACCTCCGCTGTTGCCTGCTTGGTTTATGAAGATCTGTTCCTCTTTTTCTTTATTCTGGTTGTTTCCCATCTTACGTGTAGAGCTGCATACCTCAATCTATATGCGAACCAGAAAACTCCATTCTTTAACTTAAGGCACGGGTCGCCATGTGATGTTGGGGGTTGCTGGACGAAGACACTCCCGAACAAACAAACTTAAACTTTCTACATATCTTTATTCTTACAAGGTTAAAGGTACAGTTACAACTACGTCGACCGACATTATAGTTAGGATAGGTCAAGGTGACCCATATCTCGGTAACTATATCCCCTGACCACGCGCCAGCAGAGTTCAGCGAACACACTGATACAACAATGAATGTCTCAGGTACTCGACCTTCCCACTTATATCTTATTATATTAAAAACAATGCCCATATGTATTACCATATATGGTTATGCTATACGTATTTCAATAATGACGTGTGCTGTGTTTGCAGTCTTGCGAATGAGTTGAATACTTTGAACTTTGCTACTATCGTAATAAATTATACAAATTGCAACTATAATATTGACCTTATTCTTATAACAAATAAATTAGGAAAATTCCGTGAGGGTTGTCGTGTACCATCACAGATTGCATTGTGTGTGGCCTAAGTTTGAGCTGAAAACTAAAATGTATTACATTTTTACAAAATTTTGGAATATGTTTAATTACGTAGACCAATTTTAACAGTTATTTCCAATACAGATTTCAATCCTATACAAATAGATTCTAATGTCTTTTGATGTACAATAATTATAAGGGAAGATGGAATTCAACAGTTCCGAATTTTACATTGAGTTAATGCAAAATTTTGACGCATGTCAAAATTCTTAATGTGTTTTAATTGTATTCATTTTTTTCGAATCCTGAGAAAACTAATAACTATTTTTGAAAAATTTAAACTCAGAATGAAAGACTACATTATTACCGAGGGCTGAAAGTCCCTGAAAACTTCTATAATGTTTATTTTAATAAGTTACAGGGCTGAAAATAAACGAGAAGTGTGATATTTAATTTCAAATATTTCATTCAATAGAATCTGCTTGTTTATTCTAAGGGGCTTTCCGCCCTCGGTAATAATGTAATCTTGCATCCTGCGTTTAAATTTTTCTAAAATACTTGGTTTTCTCAGGATTCGAAAAAAATCCTATTACGATTCAAATGACAGTAAACTCTCGTGACGTAATCTCACCCTTAATGTTCATTGGTTAGTCGATTTAGGCAACCGTAGTAATGTCTAAGAAACTACGGTTGCCTAAATCGACTAACCAATGAACATTAAGGGTGAGATTACGTCACGAGAGTTTACTGTCATTTGAATCATAATATGATTTTTTTCGAATCCTGAGAAAACCAAGTATTTTAGAAAAATTTAAACGCAGGATGCAAGATTATATTATTACCGAGGGCGGAAAGCCCCTTAGAATAAACAGGCAGATTCTATTGAATGAAATATTTGAAATTAAATATCACACTTTTCTTTTGTTTTCAGCCCTGTAACTTATTAAAATAAACCTTATAGAAGTTTTCAGGGACTTACAGCCCTCGGTAATAATGTAGTCTTTCATTCTGAGTTTCAATTTTTCAAAAATATTTATTAGTTTTCTCAGGATTCGAAAAAAATGAATACAATTAAAACACATTGAGAATTTTGACATGCGTCAAAATTTTGCATTAACTCAATGTAAAATTCTGAACTGTTGAATTCCAGCTTCCCTAATAATTATTGTACATCAAAAGACATTAGAAACTATTTGTAGAGGATTGAAATCTGTGTTGGAAATAACTGTTAAAATTGGTCTACGTAATTAAACATATTCCAAAATTTTGTAAAAATGTAATACATTTTAGTTTTCAGCCCAAACTTAGGCCACACACAATGCAATAATGTTCACATTTTTGAACTGTCAATATTTTTATTTTATCATCTATTGTTTAAAAACAATACAGTTGATAAGATACCCTCAGTTGCGGAGAAAGGATTAATATTAAAGATTTTTTTATTCAGTCAATGGTGTCAGCACTGTCAGTTAAATAGTAACGTGTGGCCTTACTTTTACACGCATACCTATTGTGGCAAATGTATCATATTTTTCAAAATTTTGGAATGCATTTAAATCGTAGAACAATTTTTACTTTTGATTTTAATACAGATTTTAATTCTCCACAAGTATTCTCTCATGACTTTTGATGTAAAATAATTAGGGAAGCAGGAATTCAACAATTCAGAATTTTACATTGTGTTTCCTATGGCTCTTTTTACGATTCACCACCCGGTATAAGATTAAATGTGTACTATTTGTCTAATTATTTCATAATAACACAAATAATACACATATACAGGGTGAGTTTTTAGTGCGGGATCGGTCGATAACTCCATTATGGTATAAAATATCGAGAAAAGTTATTTAAAAAAAATGTAGGCAATGATATTCTCCACGCTTGGAAAATATGTCCATTTCTACAGGGTGATCAGTAACTGCGTGGTATATCAAATATATAATTTTTTAAATGGGACACCCTATATATTTTTTCATATTTATATTCCCCTCATAATTCTTGTTCATATAATATATGGTTTTGCATTACTATACAGAGTATTTAACAAGTTATGACCATTTTTATTTCGAAATCACTATGAGATTAACACCCTGTATATAAAGAAGTAATTTGTAGACAATAATTTGTTTTATGTAATAAGATAAACAATATACTGTAGTTTTTAAATTAAGTTCAATTCACATCATTGACGAATATTTGTATACAGGGTGAACTACAAAACCAAATTACGATTTTCTCTATTTTTTTAAATGGATCACCCTATATTTTATTTTTCAACATTATTGTATTTAATATACTCTTTCATTTTTATATAGCATTCCCTATATCTAAACTGATTACTTTCCGAGATATTTTTAGTTTTCTTCAAATTTCGGGACTACGTTCAATTTTTCTAGTAGAAATAAGTTAGTATTGAGTGATAATTATACAAAATTATTTTTATTAGATAAATAACTAACACAAAATATAAACCATAGCAATATGCAGTGAATATACCAATAAATGTGATATTAAGAAATTATCATATTTCCCTAATAGACAAGAATCGTAAAATTCCTACAAAAAAAACTTTGTATTGTATATAATAATATAACAAGATTATTTTTATTCAATAAATAACTTACATGAAACATAAATCAAAACAATATACAACTGATGTAACAGTTTTTAGATTAGTATATCAACAGCATTCTAAGCCAAGAATTTTTTAGTAGAACATTCATTTTTATGAGCACTTTTAAACTACAAAACAAAATTACGATTTTCTCAATTTTTTTTAAATAGATCACCCTATATTTTATTTTTTTTTAAATATTGTATTTACGATACTCTTTCATTTTTATATAGCATCTCCTATACCTAAACTTATTAGTTTCTGAGATATTTTTAATTTTCTTCATTTGCCGGGAATACATTCAAATCTTATAAATATAAATAACTTACATAACAAATAAGTATTACGTAATAATATAACAAATATTTTCATTCAATAAATAACTAACAAAAAAATAATAAACCATAACAAAATTTAATGAATGTACCAATTAATGTGATGTTAAGGATACAAGTCTAAAATAAATGTTGAAAATGACCACTTTCAACGACTATGCAATTTTGTAACCGATATTCAAATGACCGAGCCACATTTCTAACATTTTTGTAAGTCAATATTATTAAAAGCTTCTTTTATTCTATTTTTCATATCATCAAGCGTTGTTGGATGCTTCTGGTATACAAGGTTTTTTATATAGCCCCACTTGAAAAAAATCAATTTTGGAAGAACTGGAGCACCGTCGTATAAAAACCTCAACCGTCAAAAAATGTGGACCAATCATATAATCTGTAACAATATCACCTTAAACATTTATAGATCACCTAGTTTGAGTGTTAACAAAGTAGGGATTTCTTGATGCATACTAATGAAATTTAATATGAAAATTATATTATTAATAACTGCGGGTCACAATCTGCAATTAGGAATGTGTTACTAAAAATTTCTTGGCTTAAAATGCTGTTGATATAATAATCTAAAAACTATTAAATTAGTTGTATATTGTTTTGATTTATGTTTTGTGTGAGTTGTTTATTAAATAAAAATAATCTTGTAATTTTATTATACACAAGATACCTACCTATATTTTTTTTGTAGGAATTGTATGATTCTTGTATATTATGGAAATATGATAATTCCTTAATATCACATTTATTGATACATTCATTGCATATTGCTATGGTTTATATTTTGTGTTAGTTATTTATTGAATAAATATAATTTTGTTTAATTATCATTCAATACCAACTTATTTCTACTAGAAAAATTGAATGTATTCCCGAAAGTTGAAGAAAACTAAAAATATCTCCGAAAGTAATAAGTTTAGATATAGGGAATGCTATATAAAAATGAAAGAGTATAATAAATACAATATTTTTGAAAAATAAAATATAGGGTGATCCATTTAAAAAAATAGAGAAAATCGTAATTTGGTTTTGTAGTTCACCCTGTATACAAACATTCGTCAATGATTTCAATTGGACTTAATTTAAAAACTACAGTATATTACTTATCTTACTACATAAAACAAATTATTGTCTATGAATTACTTCTTTATATACAGGGTGTTAATCTCATAGGGATTTCGAAATAAAAATGGTCATAACTTGTTAAATACTCTGTATAGTAATGCAAAACCCTATATTATATGAACAAGAATTATGAGGGAAATATAAATATGAAAAAATATATAGGGTGTCCCATTTAAAAAATTATATGTTTGATATACCACGCTGTTATTGATCACCCTGTAGAAATGGACATATTTTCCAAGCGTGGAGAATATCATTGCCTACATTTTTTCTAAATAACTTTTTTCGATATTCTACACCGTAATGGAATTATCGACCGATCCCGCACTAAAAACTCACCCTGTATACACAATAACACACATTCAATGATCGAAAATCATTTAAAAATATGGGAATGTAAACTCTTGTGACGTAAAGTCAAAAATATAAGTCTCCCCACCACCGTCGGACAAGACAACCGTAATAAAGTCTAATAACCGTGGGTATAACCGTTCAAAAGATACGAGGGGGGTACGGACTTTTGACTTGCACGTTATGTAGGTCTCCTAAATGGAAAGTTGACGGCAATACTGTGATATCGGGTATACGAATTATTTAGTAAATAGTGGAGCCTGGTGACTATATTACACCATTGCGTTGGTTTTATATTTCATTTGATGTGGAATGGAGTTTGTTGGAATGCAGGATGTATACTACCAGTCTGATTTTTGTTCGGGGCAAAATATTTAAACATTGGTAGTTACAAAAAGTATAAATATCGATAAGAAAATGAATAATTTATGTACGAATATTGAAATGGTGCGATACCAGGGACATCGAAAAGTTAGTAGACAAAACAAAAATTAAAAGGTAGAATTTGAGCACCAAATGGTTTTAGGATAGAGACAAAACAATAAACAAAAATAAATGATGGTTAAGTTAACATGTATTATTTATAAACAGGTAGTGGAAGAATTTGATAGAAAAATAAGGAAGTGTGAAATAATGAAACTGTTACGTTATATAGAACGTAACAACTAGTATGGTATAGTTAGACCCAAACCCAGACATCCAAAGTGAAAATTATCCTCCAACACCAAATTGTTCTATATGGTCCATATAATGTTCAGAAAAAAGTCACACCATTTTGAGCGTCGGGTTTAGGGGGGAGAGGGGGAGAAATCAGTAAATTAGTAGTTTTTTACGTTTTTCGTCAGTATTTCTAACACTATGCGTTTTAGCATGAACAACCGTCTATACAAAATTTTTTTACATTAAATTTGAAATAAAAAAGGCTCTATGCATAACCCTTCTAAAATAAAAGGTTCCAAAGTTACGGAGGTAGTATAGTATAATTGGTTCAAAAAAAGGCCGAACCGAGAAATCCAAAGTAAAAGTTTTCCTTCAACACCAAATTGTTCTATATGGTTTACATATTGTTTAGTAAAGAGTTACACCATTTTGAGCGTCCGGTTTGGGGGGGAGCTGGGGGAGAAGTCGGTAAATTAGTAGTTTTTTTACGTTTTTCGTAAATATTTCTAAAACTATGCTTTAGCGTGAAGAATGATCTATACAAAAATGTCCTACATAAAATTTAAAACAAAAAAGGTTCTATACATAATTGTTATAAAATCAACGGTTCCAGAGTTACGGGGGGTGAAAAGTGGAGGTTTTCGATACTTTTACCTTTACCGATTTCTCCCCCCTCTCCCCCCAAACCCGACGCTCAAAGTGGTGTGACTTTTTTCTGAACATTATGTGGACCATATAGAACAATTTGGTGTTGACGAATAACTTTCACTTTGGATGTCTGGGTTTTTGGTATAGTTATACTATACATTGCCCAAAAAATATAAAAAGTATCGAAAACCTCGACCTTTCACCCTCCGTAACTCTGGAACCGTTGATGTTATAACAATTATGTATACGAGATTTTTTGTTTTAAATTTCATGTAGAACATTTTTGTATATAACATTGTTTACGTTAAAGCATAGTTTTAGAAATATTGACGAAAACCGTAAAAAAACTACTAATTTACCGACTTCTCCCCCATCTGCCCCCCAAACCGGACGCTCAAAATGGTGTAACTTTTTACTGAACAATACGTTGACCATACAGAACAATTTGGTGTTGGAGGAAAACTTTTACTTTGGATGTTTGGGTTAGGCCTTTTTGTGGATCAGTTATACTATACCACCTCCGTAACTTTGGAACCATGTATTTTAGAAAGATTATGCATAGGGCCTGTTTTATTTCAAATTTAATGTAGAACAATTTTGTATAGAAGGTTATTCATGCTAAACCGCATAGTTTTAGAAATATTGATGAAAAACTTAAAAAACTACGAATTTACCGATTCCTCCCCCCTCTCCCCCCCCCCCCAAACCCGACGCTCAAAATGGTGTGACTATTTTCTGGACATCATGTGGACCATATAGAACAATTTGGTGTTGAAGGATAACTTTCACTTTGGATGTCTGGGTTATGCCATCTTTTGGATCAACTATACTATACTAAACATGCATACACACTTATACAGATGTATATAGAACCATATTTTAATTTCAATGCGTTCTAGATGGACCATTAGAATAAAATTTGTTCCTACTAGTGTAACTGTTTTGCAATAAAGAAAATCAATTTAAATCTTCATCGAGCATTCTCCAAACAATCAAATATTTCGCAAATATTACCGAATAGTCAATCATTGTATCGCTCGAACAACTAGCAAATAATTCTCTCAACTTTAATATTTGAAAACAAACTTCCTTATCTAAACCCCAAATATTCCCGATAGATCTCGCAGAAATACCAACATTAATAATATATAACCGAAAGATCGCCGCGGGTAAGTAATACTTGCCGATATAGTAGACACCTAGACACACCCTTACTCGTTAGTTTCCAGTCCTTGGAGTCCTTTGGCTTTCTCTCCTTGTTTGATAAATTTCTTAATAATCCCTTGTCAACGAAAGGCGACTCTCCCCTTACTACGACCATAATTATCAGGTTACAATAATTCACTTTCGACGTGTGTCCTTAAGGGGGAAAGCATCGTGTGTGAGCTGTTTAAGCCTAGATGGATTAGAAGCAAATTGGTAAGTATTGACGTGGTGTTGGAGAGAGTGATGTTTACAGGAGATGGTTGAGATCATCGAGTAATAAAGGTGTACATACTTATTTTGGACTGAAGTATTCTTTTTAACTAATCTTTAAAGTAATTTAGTGTTGCCTCCAATTAGTGTTGCCCTTATCTCCAATAATTATTAATATGAATTACAGTGATATTCATCAACTTGGGGAAATAATACAATTAAGGGAGTCGAGGTTTGTATAAAATAAAGTTTATAAGATATGTGGAATGCATGTGGGAGAGACTGATAAATTTTATGTCAAAGTAGGATTGCACCAAGGCTCTCTGTTTAGTCCATATTTATTTTTATTAGTGTGGAATCAGATAATATCGAAACTACAGGGTAACATACCCTGGTTCTTAATGTATGCTGCTGATGTATTATTAGTAGAAGATTGTGAAACCGATTTAGCACAAAAACTGGAAATATGGAAGTAGGGTAAGGAAAGGTATGTTGGTGATAAAAATGAAAAATACTAATAATATAGGAATTTGACAACAGCAAGATATAAGTTTTGCTTTATTATGTTACTTATTATTTGAAGTAAATGTTTAGAAGAGTTAATTTAACAAAAAATGAATAATAATGATAGTAAATGTCAAATTGACATACAAAATTATGTTAGGTAAGTTGGTGACACGGTAAGGTATATTGGTGATAGTGGTTAGAAAATTTGGTGAAACAGCCGCAATTTAAGGAATTTAACTTACCTAATCACGAATTCAATGAAGCCTTTTTTATTGATAATTAGTTTATTGCATGGTTTTATAAAGTTTTATAAAGAAAACAGCAATTATTCCAATAAATATGTAACCGTCTCTCAACTTTCAACGTTGTCTCTCATGTCACATGAGAGACAACGTCTCTCCATTGTCGACTGTCGCACAACGCAACGGTCAAAACAATCTACTAAAAGCGGGTACGCGCATAGCGAAATCGTAATATATTTTTGTCCTGTTTACACTCGTAACAACTTACTAGCGCTGTGTCATGAATGTGCTTGCATAGGGAACTGTGTAGTAATCTGATTCAAAATTATCACCCAATTACTTGTATCCTATATATACAAATATAGAAGAAAAATGGGAATATCTAAAAACAAGCATAATCAAAGCAGCTGAGGAAACTTGTGGGAAAGCAAAAATAGCAAATACTAACATGAGGAGAACGGAATGGTGGACGGAATAAATACGAGAGAAAATAAAGAATAAAAAAGACAAATGGAAGAGATACCTAAGCACAAAACACCCAGAAGATTACGAGGCATATAAAGAAAAAAGGAAAGAGGTTAAAATAGCGGTGAAAGCAGGAAAGGAAAGCTCATGGGAGAGATTTGGACAAAAAATGACAAAAAATTATAGGGAAAACCAAAAACTCTTCTACGGCGCATTAAAACAACTCAGACAAAAGAAAGAGCACACGATGCCGAATATAAAAGACAAGAATGGAAACGTACTAACAGAAGAAAAACAAATAATGGAAGGATGGAGAAAACATTTCAAAGAGCTAACTCATGCAGACACGGACAACACAGATGAGATACAAGAAAGGAATGAAGAACAACAAATGGAATCCATAACAAGAGAGGAATTAGAGAAAGCGATAGAAAGAGTAAAATTGGGCAAAGCACCAGGCAAGGATCATATCACCCCGGAAATGATAAAATTCATTTGAACAGAGGGAATGGATAGCACGAAAGAACTAATGAATGATATTTATAAATAGAGCAGAATTACCAAAGGACTGGAAGAAAAACATTATACTACCAATACACAAAAAGGGAGACAAGAGAAACTGTAATAATTACCGAGGTATCACCATATCAAGTATCCCTGGGAAGGTTTTCGCAAGAATAATAGAGACAAGAATAAAAACCCAAATAGAAACAACTATGGAAGACACACAGTGTGGATTCAGGAAGGACAGTAAGGAAGACAATTAAGTGAGAAGGTAATCAAGAAGAATAGAGAGATACATATGTGCTTCATTGACCTGGAAAAGGCGTTTGACAGAATCCGAAGAAAGGACGTATGAAAGACACTAAAAGAAAGGGGAGTCGACAGACACATACTAGAAGTAATAAAGGATATGTACAAAAATAATACAAATAAAATAAGAACCAATAACGAGGAATCCAGAGAATTTACTACAAGTCAAGGCGTCAAACAGGGATGCGTGCTAAGTCCACTGCTATTCTCAGTGGTACTGGATGAAGCGATAAAGAAAGCCAAGAGAAGAATGAAAAACTAACATTAGGATACTGGCAAATGAAACGGACTCAACTATCGGAGCTACTATTTGCAGACGACATGGTATTGATAGCAGAAACCAGAGAAGACTTACAGAACAATCTTGAAATTCTAGAAGAAGAACTATCAAACATAAATATGAAAATGAATACAGAGAAAACAAAAACAATGATAATTTCAAATACGCGGAATACATACGCAATAGATTTAGACGGGAAACAACTAGAGCAAGTGGAATATTTTAAATATCTAGGAGTAATAATCGAAGCAAATGGTAAACAAGACATGGAAATAAACGAAAGAATGGGACGAACAGGAAGCTTATTTAACGCTATGAAAACAACATTTTTGGGGAAAAAAGAGATACCGGAGAAAGTAAAAACGGCAGTCGTTAAATCAGTAGTTAGACCAACAATCATGTATAGCAGCGAGACATGGACATTGACGGGGAGACAAAAATCCAGAGTCAATGCTATGGAAATGAGATTCCTAAGGAAAATAGCAAACAGAAAGAGGACAGACAAAATACGAAACGAAACAATTAGACAAAACCTAAAACTGGAACCAATCAATGAAAAAATAGTGGAGGGACAACTGAGATGGTTCGGGCACGTGTGTAGAATGTCGAACGAGAGGCTTACAAGACGAGTGTTCGAAACGAGAGTGCAGGGGAAAAACAAAAGAGGAAGACCAAGAGTTATGTGGGTAGATGAAATCAGGAAAGAAGTCGAGAAGAAGGGATTGACATTGGAAAGTGCAAGAAACTTGACGCAAGATCGGAAAGCATGGAGACTACAATGCCAAACTCAACTCCACCAGCCTTACACCTAAAGGTAGAAAGGCTTAGGACTAAGTAAATAAAAAAGTACTTGTATCCTTAGCCTATAATTGTTAAACAGGCGCTATAATTTTGAACTTTATGGACATGGATCCCGCGTACCAAAAAAAATTAATTAATAGTAAGCTGAAAATTTGTTAATAGCTTAACGATGTCTAGTCGGACAAACTTTGATGTATGGGAACAGTGGAACAGGGGAAGTTTTAATTGCGGAACAGGTTAAAAATTTGAAACATCAGACTACGAAAACGTTCCATGTATTTTGTCGGACAGAACTTCCAATTGATTTGTTACCATTTTATTAAACTCTCATGCAAAAAGTGAGAGAACCCAGGTTAATATGGTTTGGTCATGTTCAACGTCGAGACGCTAATATCAGTAGATATCCGAAGAATTGATGATATGACAGTTCTGGGGTGGAAAAGAGAGGAAGACCAAAGAAGTCTTCTTCTTCTTAAAAACCTGGAAGAAGAGGCTTATGCAGGACATGATGGTAAGGCAGTGGGACATGATATTGGTATGATCCAACTTAGGGTGAAATGAAATTAGAGAAACTTAGAGATAAAAGCAAAGAGAAGGATGATGATTTAGATTTCATATTATTTAAATTGATACTTGGGTAGTTGGAAATGTAAATCAATGAAATTTACTCATTCTGTTTATTGAGATGAAAATGCCAATATATAATTGTTCGTGCGGTTAAGTTAAGGAATATAAATTGTAAAAAATGTATTATATAAATTAGCGATACTCAACCTTTTTCTTTCCTGGGCCACATAGTAGCTATTGCCACAGTTTGCGGGCCGCAATCAAGATGAAGTAGTATACAGGGTGTTTCATTGGGAAACGGAAATACTTGAATGGTG
This sequence comes from Diabrotica virgifera virgifera, assembly GCF_917563875.1. Classification (NCBI taxonomy): domain Eukaryota; kingdom Metazoa; phylum Arthropoda; class Insecta; order Coleoptera; family Chrysomelidae; genus Diabrotica; species Diabrotica virgifera. Next base: position 25,022,703 of record NC_065447.1, on the reverse strand, counting down.
AATAGAGGTAAATGAGGCGGTTTCTAGACATACTAAATTTATTTCTCCACCGAATTTATAACCGAGTTACAGGGTGTTTTATCGATTTTGCCCATTTTTTCTGGACCCATAACTTTAGGACCACCTTGTATATTTTTTTGATATTTGCTACACATATGTCACATTTAGAACCCAAACCACCCAACTACTAATCACAAGAAAAATCCAGGTCCGGATTAAACAAAATTATAAATCCATTGTGACCTTGAAACAACATCCTGTATATTGAATTTAGAAAACCCGTTTGCACATTTGAAAAAAGCTTTAATGGAGCTTCCATTTTTTGCGCAGACAATTCAATGACTTTAATTTTGAAATTACATAATATGTCAAAATTTTTAAGAACTCGTATTTTCAAAACAAAAATTTCGATATAATTATTTCAGAATTAATGTCATTAAATTGTCTGCGCAAAAAAATGAAGCGACAATTTTTAGTTTTTATGCTCTTTTTAGATGTGCAGACGAATTTTGAAAATTTTAATATAGATACAGGGTGTTGTTTCAAGGTCACAATTATTTAATTTTTTTTTGTTAATCCGAACCTGAATTTTTCGTGTGATTATTAAATGGGTCGTTGCAATGTAGTAAAAAAGTATTGATTATTTTCAAAATGAGTATTTGTTCATTAACTTTAATAATTTATTATTAAAAGTTAATAATACCTTGCTTTTTAATCAGAGTTCTTAAAAATTTCAATATAATTTAAAATTAAAGTCATTAATCTGCCTCACTCCCAAACATGCCTCAAACACATCGGCACACTATCAAATAATTAGAGAAAACACATGAAATTTGACAAATAATTTGATCACAGGGTCCTTTAGTTAGCCTTCGGGCCGCATAAAAACGCAGGTTGAGTATCACTGATATAAATCATATTTTAGTGTAAACGGTGTTAAGTATAAATCAGTTAAAATAAGCGTAAACAAAAACTAAACAAAATAAGCGTTAAAAGATTCTAATCAATGAAAAATAACTGGAGATAAATTAAATATTAAATGGAGACAATACATTTTAATTCAGGTGTTCAATGAAGCTCTTAATGTTATCCTCAGATTGAGATATCCTAATTGGATTTGATTATATGATTTGTATTCTAACAAACATCAATCGTTTAATAGTATCTCTACCCGTTCAAAGATAGCGGTTTTCCTTAAGCTTATGTTCCTCAAGCAACTCAATCAATTAGGACAATCTTGAGTAACGTAGGTGACCATTTCCGCCTTGCATCTATTAGGACTATTCATAGTTTATACATACAACCGGTGAATTGATTTCTGTTTGGTTTCCCAGAAATTTATTTAGTCCCAATGCGTCGTTTTCCCTCGAATAATCATGTACAATTAGTACATAATCATGGAATTCGCTGTGCCAAGCAAAAGCACCTAAGTTTGTTTGCATGAGTTGAGTTTGAACCTTATTATGTACGATTACTGAGTTTGGGTTTTAATTATTCTTGTTTTGGGGTATATGCTCTAGAGAATGTCAGAACGGTATCAGATCAGAGAGGGTGATTTCTGTGACAGTCTAGTTTCAGCTAAATAGAAAATACATCATATTAGTGGTGTGGGCGAAATATTCGAAAATATGGTAACAGTGGGACAGAGTTCTTAAAATAATCACTTCCTAAAATAATTTCAACTTCGACAGAACTCATATACGAAAAAATTCCTTCCTGAATATTTAAAATATTTATTTCCAATTAGGGCTATCTATTGGGAAGTAAAACCTATTGCTTTAAACTTGTAATGTACGCAATTGCTACAAGAATCCACTCTATCTGAATTTAATCTATTAAGTTTTAGAGAATCTTTTACTCTGGCTATTTCACTGGTGTTGCCTGTTAGACTTTTGAAAATATCAGAAAACAATTATCAATATTAATACGTTCTTTAAAGGTAAAATATTGCAAAACTTTTAAATTTTAAAGAACCGCTTGGATTGACATGAAATTTGGCATACACATAGCTAACAAGTCAAAGAAAAAAAGTGATATTGTGCCGATGTGTGCTTTTGCCCTAGGGGTGAGTTTCACCCCCTTTGGGGGTGAAAATGTAGGTTCAAAATAAGTCCGAAAATGGATAAAATGACTAATTCTAAGCAACTTTTGTTCTATAAAGTTTTTTTACCAAGTTAATACTTTTCGACTTATTTGCGAGTGAATATGTTCATTTTTCTACAAAATAACCACGTTTTCAGACGGTTTTTCGCAAATAACTCAAAAAGTAAGTAATTGGCCAAAAAAACAATTCTCATCAAAAATATGGCACGTAAAATAGTGAAAAACTATTACTAGTATATTAGGTCACTATACCTAGCAGAAGCAGAGTTATAGCTAATGAAAAATATTTTCATATTCGTCAAATTCCAAATCGAATATTTTAACGTGCTATAACCAAAAAACCAAGCACTTTTTGGAGAAAACTCATTTTAACTTCTTTAAAGTGTTTAAAAAATGCTTATTTTTGTTTTTCAAAAAAATTATTTAGCATCAAAAGTAAACAAGTTACGCTGAAAATAAAGTTGCTCCCTTGTTTTGGTAAGAATTCGGGAAAATCACCCCCTAATTAGAATTTCAAATGAACTTAATTGTTACCACTCGCAGTTTTTTACTCGCGTATATATTGATCATATGATCTGTAAGTTTTATCGGTTCAAAGTCCTTCTTTTTGAAAGAGCTGTAGTTAAAAGGGCTTGAACGAGTCACTTATCATGAGTGTATGCAAATTTAGAAACACTAAATTTTAACCAATTTTTGTCTTACAGAAAAACAAAAAATACAAAATATTCAGAAAAGTAAAGCCGACTTTTTTTATTGTTTAACATTTTTGATATCTCTAACAATTCTTAAGTTATTTTTTCAAAATTAAAATTTTTAAAAATTTTACTTTAAAACAAATTTTTTTTTAAAAATAAGCACTTTGAATCGATGAAACTTACAGATCATATAAACACAACATAAGTAAAGTAACTTGTGAAGCGGTAACGATTAATTTCATTGTTCATTTCAAGTTGCTAATTGGGGGGTGATCTTCCTGATTTTTTTTGCCAAAACAAAAGGGACCAACTTTATTTTGAGCGTAACTTGCTTACATTTGATGCTAGAATTTTTTTTATAAAAACAGAAATAAAGCTTTTTTTAAACACTTTAAAAAGTTGTAAAGTGTTTTCCCCAAAAATGCTTCGTTATTTGGTTATTTCACATTTAATTATTTTATTTGGAATTTTTCGAATATCAACCTATTTTTCATTAGCTATAACTCTGCTTTTACTAGGTATAGAGACCTAATATATACACCGTTTTTTTTTTAACTTTTTTATAGGCTATAGTTCTGCTAAGAATATTTTTTTCGACAAAATGCTTACGTTTTGAGTTATTTGTGAAAAACCGTCTAAAAACGTGGTTATTTTGTTGAAAAATGAACATATTCACTTGCAAATAACTCAAAAAGTATTGAATTGGTGAAAAACTATATAGAACAAAAGTTGCTTAGTCAGTTTATCCATTTCGGGACTTATCTTGGACATATATTTTTTCACCCCCGACATGGGGTGAAACTCCCCCCAGGGCAAAAACACACATCAACACCATATCACTTTTTTTCTTTGACATGTTAGCTATGCGTATGCCAAATTTAATGTCAATCCAAGCGGTTCTTTAAAATTTACAGCAAAAACCGTGAAGTAATGGGACATCTTGGATTTTACAGCACCCTATGTAACGCACAGCTGGCACAGCTGAATGTGGCTGCATTTTTATGTTTGTGCATCACAGTGTTGCCATGCTGTTTTCTATATATTTCTTTCATAATTTCAATCAATGTTAAATATACCTACAAGAATAATAGAATAATAACATTTACTTCTCCGTCATTATACTAGGTATAATGATAAATGAGGTGTCAAATTAAAGCTTATAATCCAAGAACAGTACTAAAGGTAAGAAATTAGACCTAGGTTGTCTGTCCGTCTGTCCGTCCGACCGCGAATGTAACTCCTTCGTCACTATACCAGGTAGAATGACGAATGAGGTGTCAAATGAAAGCTTATAATACAAGGCTGGTACTAAAGATGAGAAGTTTGACATAGGCTGTCTGTCCGTCTGTCCATCCGACCGCGAGTATAACTCATCCGTCACTATACCAGGTAGAATGACAAATGAGGTGTCAACTGAAAGTTTATAATCCAAGGATAGTAGTAAAGGTGAGAAATTAGACCTAGGTTGTGTGTCCGTCTGTCTGTCTGTCCGCGAATATAACTCCTCCGTCACTGTACCAGGTCGGACGGACAGGCGGACAGACAGCCTATGTCAAACTTCTCATCTTTAGTACCATCCTTGGATTATAAGCTTTCATTTGACACCTCATTTGTCATTCTACCTGGTACAGTGACGAAGGAATCATATACGCGGTCGGACAAACAGACGGACATACAGCCTAGGTTAAATTTCTCACCTTTAGTACCATCCTTGGATAAGCTTTCATTTGACACCTCATTTGTCATTCTACCTGGTATAATGACGAAGGAGTTGAGTTTGCAAACAGACAGACAAGACGGACGGACGGACAGACGGACGTGGACAATTCAATGTTTTCACATTTTTTCAAAATTGGTGAAAACAACAACATAATAAACTTAACTTAATTGGTGTTTCAAAACTACTTACTTTTAACAAATTAGGTACACAATATTACAAGGTTTCTAGCAAGTTAAACGTCACAATAATTTAAAATAATCAAGTAAAAACCTATATATACATAACATATTAGAACATACCTAAAATACACAAAAATGATACATTTCACACACAAATATAATATCACAAAAAATTGTAACGTGATAGTATGAAAAAATAGAGGATACGGCAACGGTGTTACCTGTGACGGTCGGCCCGGGTCGGATTCAATGCCAATATCTACACAGACATATTTTAGGGTGCTTTAAAATCCAAGATGTCCAAGTAATGTACTATATGCATTTCTAGCATTTCTATGCTTCGATCGTTGGACGTGGGAACGAACCGTGGCCTTCAAAGTCGCCAGACATCACCTCTATGGATGTATCAACCAGGGGAATATTTTAGAACATAGTTTGAAAACGTCGAAGATCTCAAACATTGGATCAGAAATGGATAATAAGACATATAACAGGAAATAATGGATGCCATGAAAACTCTAAAAAGTAATAAAGCCGTAATAAAAAATAAAGCGTATTGAAAATATACCAGCTGAAATTCTCAAAATTAAAGGACACACTGATAATTAGATTTCATAAACTAATAACAGACGTTTGGAACACTGAAAAAATTTCAGGAGACTGAACAGGAGATACCAAAACTACAGAGGCAAATCTTTACTCTGTGTGAGCTATAAGGTGTTTACGTGCATCATAAACAGGAGATTGGGTAACTTCAAGAGCAAATCATAGGAGAATACCAGGCCGGATTCAGACCAGATCGATCTACTATTCAGCTTAAAACAAATATTAGCTAAAACCTTTAAGCACAATATAGATATCTAGCAAATCTTTGTAGATTTTCGACAAGCCTATGACAACATAAACCAAGATAAAATGTACTTATTTATGAGAAGATTTGATATACCAAGAAAATTGGTAAAATTAGACAGACGCGCAAGTATGAGTCCAAATTCAATTAACAGATCCCTTCTAGATAATTAAGGGGATAAAACAGGAAGATGGACTAGTTCATATACAGTGAGGACCTTTGAGTTGGAGTAAATTCATTATCTCAAGAAGGCGCAAATTTGGAGAGAAATCCTGATACAGGTCGATTTTTATTGTTAAATTATGACTTTTTGGCAAATAAATTATACTAATGATGTCATCCATCTGGGCGTGATGACGTAATCCATGATTATTTTAAATGAGAGTAGAGGTCGTGTGATAACTGATTTGAAAGGTTATTTAATTCTTTATTCAGTAATATAAACGTTAAGATAATTTTTTATACAGGGTGTCCAAAAACTGTTTTTTTTTTTAATTAAATTAATTGAGACAAAAAGAAGAATGTATGTTATTCATTAATTTCAAAATACATTTGAGTGCTGTTCGAAAATAGAAAGAAATGTTTATTTGATAAATAAACATTGTTGTTCACTTAAATTCAAGGTTAAAACTGTCACCGACCTGTTTCTCAGCAGTTTGAACATTGAATTTAAGCTAAGAGCAATATTTATTTGTGAAATAAATATTATTACCTGTTTTTCTGACAGCAGTAGGTAAAGTGTATTTTGAATTAAATAAATTTCTTACTTCTTCTTTTTGTGTAAATTAATTTAATTAATTTTTTTGTACATCCTGTATAAATAATTATGTTAATGTTTACACTGCTGAATAGAGAATTAACTAACCTTTCAAATGAGCTATCACACAACGCCTACTCTCATTTAACAAAATCATCGATTACGTCATCACGCCCAAATGGATGGCGTCACTAGTATGATATATATGCCAAAAAGTCATAATGTAAAAATAAAAATCGAGCTGTGTCAGGATTCCTCTCCAAATTTGCCCGTTCTCGAGATAATGAATATATTCCAACTCAAACGTCCTCACTGATGTATATCCTTAGAATACGGGACCGTTTTTGCCAAACGTAAATACGGGACTATCGTAAATTTTACTTCTCCATAGAAAAAAGCTTATATTTTTTACTTTAAATTTTTTATTTAGTGTATAGAAAACAATTAAGATTCTTAGAATAAAAATAAAAGCATAAACTTATGAGACAAACATAATTTGGGTATTTTTAGGAACATAGGGTACAAATATTTCCTCGGAGTTCTCCGCAAATTGGCTTCTTGTACTCCTTGCAATAGTTGGTGGTCATGCGCCTTTTTTTGTCTGAATAGTAGAAACTCATCTCACTTCCTCATCTTTTTCTGGGTCATTTTCGCATCATCTCCTTTAGTTATGTTGAGGATTTCAGCTATGTTTTGGCGAATATTTTGACGTAAACTTGCGGGCTGTTTATCGCCATGACTATGACTGCTATCGGAGCCACAGGGTTCAGTTTCCAAATTGTCCTCTTCCCAGTCACTATCACTATCTTTAAACGGATCTGGATCATTCTCTTCCCCGTTCATAATACGGGCATCTTCCTCCTACTGTTGTTTTGCGGACAAAAACTTTGTATTTGACATTCTAATAAGAAAAGCTCAAATATTAAATACTATATTATGTAATGAGAATGAAAAAACAATCTTAATTTTTTCTTCCTAAAACACTCAAAATCAAAATAAAAACAATAATAGCCAGCTGATTTATTATATGACATAAACACGGGACTTTCGTAAAATTTGCGAACCAAGTGACGAAAAATGGTCTTAGAATTGGAAATTATAACAACCATCTGCTACATTATCAAGCTCAATACTAATGTGGAAGGTACTCAATTGGGGAAATCGTTAAAATAAACGAGAGTGGACAATAATGTCCAATGTATTATGAGCGTCGTAAAATTTACGAATGACCCGTATTCTAGGGATATAGAATATGTTCTGAAATCCAAAAAATATCTGAAATCTCAAAAATGTATTATGAATACAGATGATATAAAATTGATGGGCCGAACCGTAAAAGGCATCATAGAACTTTATGTAGAGCGTTAAGAAATTATGAAAGAAATAGGGCTAACCGCCAAGTTAGATGAAACTAATAACCTAATATAAGCAAGGAAACAACGAAATAATAGTTAACAATAGAGGGCGAAAATATTGAATCTGTATAAACGAGCTACTTGTTGATGAAATGTTAGATCAGCATTTCTTTGAATATTTCCATGTTGTTTATCCATACTTCAGTTTTTATTATCTGTATGTGTGAACACGATAATTAATAGATTGTTTTCGTTTATAGCCGTCAAAGTAGATATCGCCTTTGTGCGATTACCACTTGAATAGGAAACATACAAGAGACTTTGTTGGCATTGGGTTTGAGTGTGTATTCAGATATGCGTACCTGATTAGATCCATAACGAGATCGAAATAACGTCATAGTACAATTCTGTTACCGATTTAAACACGAAGGCTGACAAAGCATCCATATAATATATTATACAGGGTAGCGAGAAAGTATGGAAACACGGTAATTACTCGGAAACCGCTTGAACGATTGTTATAAATTTTGGTGGGTAAGGGTATTCTAATACGACCGATATTATAGTGGTAATTACATGGTTGTCAAATCTTCCGTTTTTCTGAAAATATAATGAACTTTCTTATTTTAAATGGAACATGCTGTATATTTTTTGCGTTTTGAAGTCCTTAAGAAATACTGATTATTTTTCATGTTATGTTCCCTATAACTAAATGCGATAATTTCGGAGTTTTTGCTACACTTATTAAAAAAAAATTTAACAAATAATAAAAAATTTATTTTTTTGGACCGGGTAGATATTATTTTAGGTTCTTTGGGTCATTGGGAACAAAAAAGGTCTTTTGTAATTTTCCTCAAAAGTTAATCGTTTCTGAGTTATAAACAATTTAAAACTGAAAAAAATCGAAAAATGACGATTTTCTGGGTTCAAAAACATATTATTTTTAAAACTATGAATGCCTAAATTCAAGTTCAAACCCTATTTTATAAATACCGATAAGTGATTTGTTCTTATTTCATTCTAAAACATTATCTTTTATTTGTTAATGCAGCCCGATAGCCCGTCCTCTCATATGATCTTTATTAACAATTAAATAAAAACAATGTTTTAGAATAAATTATTAGTCCAGAGAAATAAGGTTTTTCTCGTGACACATCCCCCTCCAGGCCGAAACCAAATTTTTTGAGTAGTATGGACATCTATATTATTAACCTATATGTTTCCTGCAGCCGATTTTGATGATATACATAGTTATAAACAAATGAAGATCGAAAAACGGTAAATTATCGCTTTTTTCGTCTATTACCAAAAAGTTAAGCACTTTAAACAAATTTGAGATTAAGAAACTCATAAATCGTATAAAAAACTTCAATATAGCATTCGCTGAATATGTCCAACCTTATTGGTTGCTTAGAAAATTGCAAAATAAATCATAAATATTGAGTTTTTATAAATATTCGTAACTTAGCTAAAAATTAACTTAGAATCTTCTTATTACGCGGAATGCCGAGACTTCTTGTACTTAAATTATATTTTAAATTTCAAAGCAATTGGTCAAATAGTTTAAAAGTTATTTAATTTATTTTTCCCAAATTCATTTTTTTTGCAACACTATAAGTCAGCAAATTACGAGGTTACAATAATACTTCGGACAGTTTATGAAAGAATAACATTTATACTATTACCTTAATTAAAAATAAATGACAAAAAATAATTTTAAACAGTGTAAAATTATTTTGCAAAAACATGTCCATTTTTTGCTTACTTATAAACAATTAGAATAACTTTTTAACCGTTACCCGTGGAAAAATTATTTTTTCATATTTAGAAAGAATGAATTTTTATACACATTTAGAAAGAAAAACAACGTTCTGGGACGTTTAGGGACAAAGTTAGCCCCCCCATTTTTTTAATTCACATGTTTTTGCAAAATTATTTTGCAATATCTATAATTATTTTTTGTCATTTTTTTTAAATTAAATTAATACTGTAAATTTTCTTCTTTCATAAACTATCCAAAATATTACTGTAACTTCATCATTTTCTGACTTACAGTGTTGCAAAAAAAATTAATTTTGGAAAAACAAATTAAATAACTTTTAAACTATTTGACCAATTGCTTTGGAATCTAGGGTGTAATTTAATCACCATAAGTCTCAGCATTCCATGTAATAAGAAGGTTCTAAGTTAATTTTTGCATAAGTTATGAATATTTATAAAAACTCAAAATTTATGATTTATTTGGCAATTTTTTAAGTAACCAATAAGGATAGACATATTCTGCGAACGCCATATTGAAGTTTTTTATACGGTTTATGAGTTTGTCACTCTCAAATTTGTTTAAAATGTCCAATTTTTTAGTAAGAGACGAAAAAAGCGAAAATTTACCGTTTTTTGATCTTCATTTGTTTATAACTATGTATATCATCAAAATCGGCTGCAGGAAACATATAGGTTATTATTATAGATGACCATATTACTCGAAAAAATTGGTTTCAGCCTGGAGGGGGATGTGTCACCAACACGATATTTTTTTTCCTTATTTCTCTGAACTATATGCCAAAAATTCTTATAGAGATCTGATAGAAAATGGTTTGAGCTTGAATTTAGGTACTTCGTAATTTTAAAAATGATTTTTTTTTAGTTGTGGTTTTAAACCTTGAAAATCGTCATTTTTCGATTTTTTCCAGTTTTAAATTGTTTATAACTCGGAAACGATTAACTTTTGAGGAAAATTACGAAAGACCTTTTTGTTCCCAATGATCCAAAGAACCTAAAATAATGTCTACCTGGGCCGAAAAAATTGATTTTATAAATTGTTAAAATTCTTTTTTTTTTATAAATGTAGCAATAACTCCGAAATTATGGCATTTAGGTATAGGGAACATAACATAAAAAATAATCAGTATTTCTTAAGGACTTTCAAACGCAAAAAATATACAGGGTATTATATTTAAAATAAGAAAATCTATTAGATTTCAAGAAAAACGGAAGATTTGACAACAATGTAATTAGCACTATAATATCGGCCGCATTAGGCTACCCCTACCTACTAAAGTTTATAAAAATCGTTCGAGCGGTTTCCGAGAAATCACCGTGTTTCCATACTTTCTCGCTACCCTGTATACATAATATAATTACATATACTTGTATATTGTATATGTATATAGTAGTACATAATACAATGTCATGTATATGACAATTAATAACAATATACAGTGAGCACGTAAAGGTTGGAATAAATTCATTTTCTCGAGAATGGACGACTTTGGACAAAAATCCCAAAACAGCTCAATTTTTATTTTTAAATTACGATTTTTTGGCATATATATCATACTAGTGACGTCACCCGTCTGGGCGTGATGACATCATCGATGATTTTTTTAAATGAGAATAGGGGTCGAGTGATAGGTCATTTGAAAGGTAATTCAATTCTCTATTCAATAATATAAACAATAACATAGGTAATTATTTATACAGGGTATCCAAAAAATTTTTTTTTGAATTTAATTTATTGACATAAAAAGAAGAATGTGTGTAATTTATTTAATTCAAAATATATTTTACTGCTATTAGAAAACAGAAAAAATATTTATTTGATAAATAAATATTGTTTTTTGCTTAAATTCAATATTAAAGCAGTCATTCACTTGCCTCTTGACAGTTTGAAATTTAATTTAAGCGAAAAGCAATGATTATTTTCAAATAAACATTTTTTTCTGTTTTCTGAGAGCAGTAAAATGTATTTTGAATTAAATAAATAAAATATATTCTTCTTTTTATGTCAATAAATTAAATTAAAAAAAATTTTTAGACGCCCTGTATAAATAATTATGTTAATGTTTATATTACTGAATAGATAATTAAATTACCTTTAAAATGAGCTATCACACGACCCCTATTCTCATTTAAAAAAATCATTGATGACGTCATCACGCCAAGATGGGTGATGTCACTAGTATGATATATATGCCAAAAAGTATTAATTTAAAAACAAAATTTGACCTGTTTCGGGGTTTTTTTCCAAAGTCGTCCGTTCTTGAGAAAATGAATTTATTCCAACCTTTACTTGCTCACTGTATATTACATATTTCTAAAGTTATAATAATGATTTTGCCCATATATAGATCAGTGATATATATTATTTACTACCGTATTGCATTTAATTAGTAATTTTGGTATTGGCAAGCCAATCACATTATATCTAATTTGCAAATGTGGTCAGGATTACCAACGTTTTAGTACTAATTGTGGTGTGAGTTAGATAATTGATAATTTAAATACAATAATAAAGAATTATTATTTGCATACTACATTATAATATGTTAACATTATATTTGTATCCTTCATAAAACATAAAACCTATTTAGGTACACGTCATTTTAAGAAGCGTGTTTCATGTTACAATTTATTTTAAAAATAGATATTAATTTTGTAGATATTTTGTTTTTTATTTCATTATGTTTTCATTATATTTAGATTTTAGTGAGACGATGATTACTACGAACATAAATTTTCTAAGCAGTTTTTGAGTTACAATGTCTACAGCCTTTGAAAAAGGCAGTTTTGAGGAACAAACGTTTAAAGTATTGTCAACTTTTATTTTCAACTTTTTTTTTGTCTGTCAAATCGTAGAATAATGCACACCGGAATGTCTTTTTAAATTGCAGAGTAATTCGGAAAAATTCTGAGTAATCGCAGAACATATTCGGGTGTGCATCACTTTACTATTTAACAGACAAAAAAGAAATTGAAAATAAAAACTGCTTTTTCAAAGGCTGTAGACCTTGTAACTCAAAAACTACTTGACCAACCCAGCTGGAATTTTGTATATATTTTTTGTTTTTTACTTATTTTTTGTTTAACAATAATAAATAAGTTGATTTTCACCCTTTTTTGCAAAACAAAAGTCGTTGTTTTGATTTCTGAGTGATATTAAAAAGCCAAAATTCGATAAAACTAAAAAAACTGGACAAAGTTACCTGGAGAAGCTCATAAGCTAATAAAATCTTATTGAATTTTTTGTTTACCAGTATCCAATGATGAGTTCTCACGAGTCAACCGCAAAATCCACTGTTTTTTGAGGTGTCTTTAAAAATTTGCCACCGTTGGCTTATTTTTCAATATTTTTCCTTGAATTTTTTCTTGAATAATCTATGGATTGTACTGAACATACTTATTTAATTTAAAAATAAAATAATTCTACCATACTTCAAAAAAAATGTGATTGAAATATTGATTTAAACCCCTACGGCTCCCCCCTTAAGGATAACTATGACACGATTTTGATAGGCAACGAATACTAGAAATATTTGTCTATGCATGAAATTTAATAAAAAAAATGTTTCATCCGGTAAGCAAATGGGTACAGATCGACCTATATTCGGATCTCGAACTATTATATGCATCACAAGCTGAGCCACAAATAATACATGGCTAAAACCCTTTAAATATTAACAAAATGTGTTACAATGACATTGTTGTTGAAAAAATCCAATTGATCATAAAAATCCGTAACGATATGGCCTTTGACAATATCTGACCCCCTTACAAGGCACGTGGGGGGGGGCAACAATTATATCATTTAACACATTTTGTTAATATTTAAAGGGTTTTTACCCATGTATTTTTGGTGGCTCAGCATGTAATGCCTATAACAGCACTGATGATGCTCTACTTAGAGCGAAAACGTCCTGTGAGATGTGACCCTTTAAGGTTTTTTTTAATAATCCTTGTTTTATATTTTATTTTAAATCCTTTTATAAAGGACTTTTTCATTAAAATTTATTTGTGATTAATGGTATACAGCCAGCTACAGGAAGTTCTTCCTTGTGGATTTATTAAGTTATACTTCTTTAGGAGCGATTGAGAGTAAAATTTCATAATACTGCGAGCATGCGCACACAGAGAGTATGGCGTTTTGTTGCTATCTTTCAAGTTATGTATAAATATATCAGTGCAAGAAAAGGTGTGAAAAGAATATATTAGTGTTTTTAGTAAATACAGGGTGTCCAGAAACTCTACCGACAAACGAAGACAGGAGATTCCTCAGATAATTTTAAGACAATTTAACCCAATTCACCTAGTCCAAAAATGCTTCCTAAGGGAGCTAGAGCTCTTTGAAGATGGCGCCATCTAATTAGTTTTCCTTAAATACCTCCAGAACACTTCTATTTAGAAGAACGAAAATTTGTATACATATTTACTTTCCAGAAATAAATCGATTCCATCCATTGCGAATTTCTAGTACCGGTCATAGGCGTCCGTTTTGGGTAGGGTAACGATTATTTTATCGCATAACTTTTTTGTCTTTAACTTTTAAGTATTTTTGATACTGGATTATTAAATTGTGAGGTATTCTAGTACTAAAAGGTACTCTTACTTTAAGTCGATAGGACACACCGTTTTCGAGAAAAATCGATTTAAAAGTTTTTAGTTTTGGGAATTTGAAAAAAAATTGAAAATTAAAAAAAAACGATGTATTTTACCAACTTAAAGCCTTTTAAACTTTTAGTACCCAAATATCGCATATAGTATTTTTACTACAAAAGCGATATTACGTAGGTCACAATTTTTGACGTAAAAGCACTGTCAAAACATTAGAATGTGACTTTCCATCATGGCCACGCTAATGTCATTACTTGTCAGATAGTTTTCTTTGTTTTTGTTTACTGTACAAATAATATCTCTAGTTCTTTATTCTAATTAATGATGTCAATCGGATTTCATCAATTGCGGAAATATATTATTCATATCCCAAAATATGTGTTAATGTTAACGAAAATACATAATGATATTCCATAACACCAACTCTAGAAATGAATTTCTCTAGCACAGCTAAAATACCACACCAACACGGAACTGCCCGATCTTGTATAAGCGTCCACATGGTATTTTAATAAGAAAAACGTAATCGCGATTGCATTGAGAATTTTAGAATTATATTAATTAAATAACCAAAAACATTTATTATTATCAATAATATAAATTTTCTAAACCAATTATTTAATTCAATATCCCAAAAAATAATAATTTTAAGTGTATATAATCAATAAAAGAGATCATTTAATAATATATTTTAAGGCTAAAAATGACAGATGGATGTTCTGAGTAATATTTAATACGAATTAAGTATAAAATATACGAATAAAAAGTATTTTTATTTCAATAACTATATTCAGATCTAGTATTTTTTTTGTTAAGTTAGTAATATAAATAAAAACAACAATGTACCTGTGAACACATAGTTAAATTGTCTATTTTATTGATTATACATTATGATAATATTGTTGTTAATTAATATATCTCGGCAAGTATAGAAATCCAACTGACATCGATAGTTAAAATAAAGAATTATGGATATTATTTGTTCAATAAACAATAACAGAGAAAAATATATCTGACAAGTAATGATGCCTAGCTTCTCACTGTACAATAAACATGGCAATAATGAAAAGTCATATTCTAATGTTTTGACAGTTCTCTTACGTCAAAAATTTTGACCTACGTAATATCGCTTTTTTAGTAAAAATACTATAATTGAATAATCTAGTGTCAAAAATATTTAAAAATTAAATATAAAAAAGTTATGTTATAAAATGACTGTTGACCTACCCAAAACGGACGCCTATGACCGGTACTAGAAATTCGCCATTAATGAAATCGATTAATCTCTGGAATATAAATAAATGTACCAGTTTTCATCTCACTAAATAATTTTTTTTGAATCTTCTTTTTTGAAATTCAAAGAACGAAAAATTTTCCAATCGTTTCTAGAAAACGGTGTATCCTATCGACTTAAAGTAAGAGTATCTTTTAGTACTAGAATACCTCACAATTTAATATTTCAGAGTCAAAAATGCTTAAAAATTAAAGACAAAAAAGTTAGGCGATAAAATAACCGTTCCCCTACCCAAAACGGACGCGTATGACCAATACTAGAAATTCGCAATACATGGGATCGATTTATCTCTAGAAGATAAATAGGTGTACCAATTTTCGTTTTTCTAAATAGAAGCGTTCTGGAGATATTTAATAAAAACTAATTACATGACGCCATCTTCAAAGAGCTTTAGCTTCCTTAGGAAGCATTTTCGGACTAGGTGAATTGGGTTTAATTGTCTTAAAATTATCTGAGGAATCTCCTGTCTTTGTTTGTCGGAAGAGTTCTTGGACACCCTGTATATTTATTATAATTTTTGTGTCTTTGGATTTGTCTTCCTCAGGAGTAAGATGAGTGTTATTAAAACATTGTATTGTATATTTATTATCTTGTCTATTTGTTACCGTGAATTGTCATTAGGTACGCTCGAACCGATACAGACGCAGTCCTCGTAGAGTATTTGGTATAGCATTCGGCCAGAGATCGAGAGGTCTTGAGTTCGAATGCGGAGCAATCTTATACTTTTTTTTTTATTTTTTTGAAAGCGGTAAACACAAAATTAGTTTGGTGTTTAAAAAAATTAAAACGAACTGTTTAAAGTATATTTATTTTTAAGAAATCATATAATAGAAGTATAACTTCTTACGCGCGTACAAAGTACACACACATTATTTTTTTTTATTTTTATTTAATTTAGGAGAAAGTTTCCTAGATGTGATATGATTAAGAAAATGGCTTTTCATATTTTAGCTCCACTTGCCCACATTTATATCTTTCAATATCAACAATTTTACTAGATTTTAAAAACTTCGCCTGTATTAAAACACACTGATCCTGAATTAATGTCAAATTATCTACCATTGTCAGTTCCATCTGTGATATATAAATTCAAAAACAGTGTGATGGAATGCATTTCGGATCAGCACTTCTCTTCACATTTAAATGGAAAACTTTGTCATAGATTTTCTGTCGAGTGATACGAAATGATGTTATGATAGGTGCTCGTATTGGATTTTAATCTAATCAATTAAAATTATGCAATGACGCGTATGTTTTAATGTATACGGACTTATACAGGGTGTCTCAAAAGTAGGGAAACGGTCGAATATTTCGCGAAATTAACATCAGATCGAAAAACTACATACGTGTTTAATTATTTTCAAAAATCTATGAATGAAAAATATTAAACATGTATTTGTTGGTTTCTTATTTGGAAGTGTACTTCTCGAGATATTATACCATTTCTATAATTTACCTATGATATTGCGAATAATCTTTTTTCTTATTATCACGTTTTCTTCTTCTTAAAGTTCCCTCTCGTATCGGAGGTTCGATATCATAATGCTATGGTCACTTTGTTGGCTGCTTCTCTGAATAGTTGTAATGAACTACAGTTACTCTAAGGTTTCTCAGCCAGCAGATGCGTCCTCTTCCTATGCTTCTTCTTCCTTGGATCCTTCTTTGCAAAAATTCCAGTTTTCTAGTTTTTATACTTTTCATAATTTCTAACTCCTTATTTAAAGGTCGTAGCACTTCAACATTGGTAATCCTTTGAACCCACTGAATTTTCAATATTCTTCTGTAACACCACATTTCGAACGTTTTTATTCTTCTTATTTGTTGTTTCTTCAATGTCCAAGCTTTCATTCCGTATAGCAATATATAAAATATATAGCACCTTAGAGCCCTCAATCTGAGAGGCAACTGAAGGTCTTTGTTTGTAAGAGTAAATAGTGTCTTCATTTTTATAAATGCTTGCCTTGAAGTTTTAATTCGGACTTTAATTTTAATTTCACGTCATTTTCTTTTATTTCACTTCATTTGCTTCTAGTCGTTTTACCTGTTTTTTTCGTTAAAAGCTTATTGGCGCCCTCTTTTATTACCCTCTTTTATTATCCTCTTTTATTATGTTATATTTAATATATCTCTTTTCATCTAAAATCTAAATCATCATACTGAACGTACTCCATATATTCTTACTCTGTAACTATCTGTCTTAATACGGAACATGCCTGCTACTGCCTACGTCGCACTGTCATGAAAGTGACACTTCATCCCTACCCGCTGACACAAAATGAAAATGGAAGGGAAAAATTAATCTATTTAAAGAGATGAGCCTATAAGGCCTATTTCCAGACTTAATATTCTCTTGGGGTAAGAATCCATATTATCATATTTTAATTACATTTCTACATCTAGCAGTTTTTCTAATATTTTTTATATCTAACCTAACCTCCCATCTAAAAGCATGGTTTCTGATATTTTAGTTTTAAATATATCTTTTTAATTTACATATATGCACGTTTAGTAATCAAATTTTACCCTGGAACAGCACACTGGGATCTGAAAAACCCAGGCACATCAATCGTTCAATGTAACTTGGCACATGTCTGCGTCTTTTGGCGATCCCTTGCACGTAAATTCAGTTAACAGCCGACTACGTTGAGAGACAATCGCTGCGCCGCGTGAGTTTGTTGTATAGTTTGCTGTGACGCTTTTAGTGGAGCTGTGGGTACTTCGGACCCCAGTGTGCAGTTAAAGGGTGTTAAAATTTTAAAGTGATTTTTTGTTATTTGATAGTATGGCAGATTCTAAGAGAAAATATTAGCGTCCACTGACAACAAAAGAATTAGAGTGGGATGCTGAAAACCTGTGGGCGAATGAAGATGAACCTGAGACCATCGAAGATGATTTTGGAGACTCATCAGATGAAGATGATGATTATGTTCCTGAATATCAGTCTGACACTGATAACGAACAAAGTGACGACGATAATGAAGAAGAACAAACAGAACCCAATACCTTGCAAAGAAATATCGCCAATATACTGGTAAAAATTGTTTAGAACATCGTACTGTTTTTAGAACATCGAGAGCTCAATTATGTTATATGTGTCAGAACCAAAGTTGAAGTGCCTGGCTAAGCTTAAGAAATAGTTATCTTGTAACAACAATATGTTTTATTTTAGTTTAAAGGGTTTTTAAGAGACAAGTTTTATTTCACTGGATTTTTTTTTAATTTTTTTGGTCAATCTACATATTTTTAAAAAAGTAAAATAAAAGCACTACTTAATTATGTTTTTGTCGTTTATCAGATCTAATGAGAATTGTTTCTTTTGAAATAAACATACTTTGAAAATAAAATATTTTTTTTATTGTTTTGTAAAACATACCAAAGAATTATAGTTATTGCACATTTTTTGACATAAAATTAAGAATTTAATATTCACCATTAGCGCGCATACGTGTAATATGACCTATCATGTTACCCGTATGCACGCTAATGGTGAATATATAATTCCTAATTTTATGTCAAAAAATCCGCAATAACTATCGCTTAAAACCTACCAAATTTCATGTGCAATAGTTTTAAAGCATTAAATAAATCGTCAGTTTGAAGAAAAAATTCAACATACCTTATCTCGGAAACGAAACATTTGCGGACATACTTTTATAAAGCCAACTGTCAGTATTTTTTCATGCAGAATTACCCCTTAAAATGTCGCACTTATTTAGAAATACCGTGTATTAATGAAGGACATGTCTAGTTGTTAAAGTGCCTAACTTTTTTATTATCCAACATAAATTAATAAAAAAAAAACAAAATATTAAAAAAACTTGAGGCTATAGTTTGGTTTTAATTTCAGTATTTTATAAATGCTAGAATATTCCACAGGGTGATGCGAACTTTGAGAGAAAAACACAGTTTGATTGGTACACCCGGTATACAATGAAAATTTTCCTGTTTAGCAACAATCTTATTACAATGGTCTTGTTAAAGAATCAGGCTATAACATGTTCAATAAATCACTCAAATCGGACAACAGGTTTAAGACATATGAGACATCAAAAATGACCAAATTTTTAAGTGGGCCGATTTCTATGCTCGTAAGTTTAGTTATGTCAAACAAAATTTAAAATGCAAGAACGAAAAATTAAGACAATTTTATCAAAAATTATTAGGTTTTCCTTCCTAATTGCGCTGATGAACGAGTTTATTCTTAGATTTTCTTATAGGCTATTGATTATGTTCAAAATAAGAGAGCTAAAAGGAACTACAACGTTAACGTGATTTTATTGTCTCATATGGTCAATGAACCTCTAAATTTAAAAAAAAAGGCGGAGTGCTACCATTTAAATCGGTGCGTTTTTGAGAAAGGGCTGAATTAGTCCCTAGGCACAGGGTGAATTAGGGTGAGTTGTATGCACTTTTGGTACAAAGACGTCTACAGCAAAATTGTTTCAGGTTAAATTTATTATCGAAATATCACATTTTAAAGTCAAAATTATTTATTGTTACAAAAATATATCCAAAATAAAAGCAAGAAAGAAACACGAAAGAAAGCAATTTTGTTTTCTGCCCCATAATATTTTCCACAGGGATATATGTCGACTCGTCCAACGAAGACTGTACTTACTCAATTTTTGGCGTTTTTGAGTTAGACCCCTGAAAAATTAGATAACCGTGACGCCTTTCAACGAACAAAGTTCTAAGTTAATTTGTTCACATTTAGGCAACCAATTTTGCACTTTGATATTGTACTAACTTGTCTATCTTTATATATTATTATCCAACGAAAACTGTCCTATCTCAAAGTTAGTATAGTCTTCCTTGGCATTCCGAACGGTGAGCTAGTATAGTTTTCACCATATTTGATATAGGCAACAATGATGGTTTCTGTTATGTATGGCATGAACAAATTGCAAAACGAGGTTCAAACGAAATTGCTAGTTATTTGTGGAAGTGTTTAGAGACCCAAAAACAGAAGGGAATTAAATCTTCTATTCGGATAACTGTGGTAGACCAAACCGAAACCACACCATATTGTCACAAACGCGAAAAAACGTCAGTTCATCTTGTATGTTCCTGAACAATGGATTACTTTGATAAGAATGGCCAAAACTACCGGAAAAGCATATAATGTAACAGGAATGTCACAAGAATACTTCCTAGATTTCAAAAGTCTTGTTAACAACAAAAGTTGGAAAACTGACAGTGGAAAAGGAATGATCAAAATCAGTCAAATAAAGGAAATCAGGAATCAGGAAATCAGCACTTCACATAACACACCTAATATTGTTAAGTATGATTTAAGTTCCGATTCTAACAGGTGTGATCTAACAAAAGCCAAAAGGGGACGTCCATGTAGTTTGGATAAATTTCCAACTAAAGTATACACAAATATTTTACCAATAGACAAGAAGAATTTAACTGGGTTACTATGGCTTTGCGATACTGGAAAAATTCCTGCTATGTACCATGGCTTTTATAGAAATCTACATTGTGATTCATCAGAAAAATATGAAAACATTGCAGGCAGTGACGACGAAGAACTGCAATAACGTCTGTTTTTGTAGCAATATTTTGTAATTTAACTTCTATGTAGATCTATGTAATCATAAATACAGTTTCACAGAACTATGGTATGCATTATTTATTTTCCCGATTTTTTCCAGCGAATACTGTACTAACTCATTAAAAAACCATATAAAGAAAAAAAATTGACATATTCAAAAGCACAAGTGGAACAATACGGTAAACACATTGGATAAATATAAAAATTTAGTAAATAAGAACCCCTGATTTTTTGCATTAATCAAAACTTTATCTTGCTTTATTCGAAAACTTAAAAATAGTTAGTACAGTCTTCGCTGGATAAGTCGATATATAGGTATTGCTGCAGCAAAAAATAACTCAAAGTCTCTGCGATTTATAGTTTTCAAAATAGGATTTTTCAAAGTTTGCCGCTTACAGCATTTTTGGGCCATTTTCCCCATTATTTCGCAAACATTGTTCTGTAACTTTTTTCTACATATTCCTAGGTATATGCAATGGTACATGTAGTAGAAAGAGAACCTTATTACATAAGGTTTTACACTATTTTAAGCAAGTTATGCTTTTTCAAGATTTTATACTTTTAATGATTTTTGATATTTTTTATGATTATTTTTAAAATTTCTCATTATGAATTTTTTTCTTGTACATTTAGGTATATACATTGTAAAATAAAAAAATCATATTTTCTTTACTTCAACATGGTGTATTGCAAAAAAATCTAGGACTATTTTTAAACAAGATATCCGTAGGATATCCAAGGGTATCCGTAATTTGGGAAACATTTTAAAAATTTTAATTTTTTCAATTAGAAAAATATAATTGCATATTATAACATACTTTTTAATTCAACATAACTTTTCTGAATAACAGTTTTCGATATTGTGAAATATAAAGGTACTTTACTCTTGAGTGAAATTCATATTTCTTAACATACATCGTGCACTATTGATAAAATTTTATATCTGATGATTGCATCTTGGTTTTTAGACTATGCAGATCATTTTGTAATGAATACCTTTTTTCATAAAGTTAATACTGAAAAACTTTTCCATATAGTTCCAACTTAGTGGGACCTATTGCATGTGTATATGTCACATTTTGAAAAGGAATATCTTGTTTAAAAATAGTCCTAGAATATTTTACAATACACAATTTTAAAATAAAGAAAATAAGCTTTCTTCCTTATTGCACAATATATTATATTATACCTACATTTACAATAAAAAAATTTATAATGAGACATTTAAAAATAATCGTAAAATATATCAAAAATCATTAAACGTATAAAATTGTGAAAAACTCTATCTTGCTTAAAAATAGTCATACAGCCTTATACAATAGACCATTTTAAAGGCAGGTGACTTCTCTTATTACTAAATGTACCATTGCATATATCTAGAGATAAGTAAAAAAAAGTTACAGAACAATGTTTGCGAAGTAATAAGGTAAATGTCCCAAAATCGCTGTGAGTGGCGAAATTCGAAATATCATATTTTGGAAACTGTAAATTACAGGGACCTTTACCAAACGCCATTTTAACCTTCCGCCGGTAACGTGAATTCTTGTAACATAGTTGGTAACGTCGGTCTACGACACCGACTTTTTTAATAATGAATATCTTAGGTTGTGATTTTGTGTTAATATTTTGATGTGACTAAATGATTAATATAACTATATTTAAATAACAATATAGTAAGAAATGATCAATATTTATTTATATTCGGGAAAAAAAAAGCACATTAAAAAAAGTGGCTTCTTTTAGATACTAACATAATTGACAAATAATTTACAAAAACATGTTAAGTTTTTGAATACAAAATATCAACAAACATATCGACAAGGGTTGAAATGTCACAAAAAAAAAATTATTCAACAAATGTCCAACACAAACTGAAATTATTGTCCGTTTGTTTCCTCACTTTTTTATACACTCCACTGCACCGCACTGTACGGTTCTGGTTCGGAATTAGCAACAATTTCGTCAAAAAGTTGTTGCAACCTGATTTGTTCTCTTTCATAATCAATATTC
Organism: Diabrotica virgifera virgifera; assembly: GCF_917563875.1. NCBI lineage: Eukaryota > Metazoa > Arthropoda > Insecta > Coleoptera > Chrysomelidae > Diabrotica > Diabrotica virgifera. The sequence goes on along the minus strand of NC_065447.1, from coordinate 24,999,796 downwards.
ATATACAACTCCTAAAATTAACATCTATTATTTAAACTGACTATGGACCAAAAACGACAAAAACCCACCGTTAAGTATAACATGAATGGTAACCTCGGTCTCTCACACCGTCAGGTCAAATAACATATGAACTATCCACACTTGGCCACAGATTTTTCAAGACTAAATAGTGTGATGAGAATTTGAAAGCTACCTGGCCGCGGGGACAAAAAGGAATGCGCATTTGAGTTTTACCGCGAAAAATTCGCTACGTCGGTCTCAGGGACCGTACGTTACCACTCGAAGGTTCAAGAAGAAGGATGGAAGTTTTTTTTCTGTGAAGCAATGCCTTTACCTATATCCCCGTGGAAAAAAGTTATGGGGCAAAAAACAAAATTGCTATCTTTCGTGTGTTTTTCTTGCTCTTCTTTTGAACATATTTTTGTAAAAAAAAGTATTTTTGACTTTAAAATGTGATATTTCGATAGTACATTTCATCTGGAACAATTTTCCTGTAGACGTGTTTGCACCAAAAGTGCATATAATTCACCCTAATTCGCCCTGTGTCTAAGGACTAATTCACTCCTTTCTCAAAAACGGACCCTTTTAAATGCTAGCACTCTGCGGTTTTTTAATATCTAAAGGTCCATTGACTATATGAAACAATAAAATCCCGTTAACGTTGTAGTTCCTTTTTAAAATACATAATCAATAGCCTATTAAATAATTTGTGATAAATATATTGTTGTTTATTTTTCTATTTCCCGTATTCTTTTTTATTTGCAGTCAACTAAATATATCAGCTTTCTCGTCGTATAAATACCTAATTTCGAATTACCAAGAATCTTGCATCTTGAATATTAGATTTTCAACAATATACTGTAGAAACTGGAACACTACCTTGGCTCAAACTCAACACATGCGAACAATAAACACTGCAAGAAAATAGTCGCGCTATTCTCCACACATGCACGTTTTTGATCCTTCTTATTATCCTTGTAAGATGTCGAGGTAGTCGGAGAACACAAACTTAGGATGCGCTGGAGCGTATGACTCGAACACGTGTCGGTTGCAACATAATACCTATTAAAAACGAATTCTGCACGTGAAGGTTTCTGGAATATACATCCACAGGTGTGATTAGCAAACTTGTAACATTTGTGATTAAGTTTTGGCTGCATTTTATGTATCTGCATGTTATAATTACATGCACAAGGAGGCAGTGGCGGCTCGTATAACTTTAGGAAGGTAGTGCCAGAATCCGGGCAGCTGCCTAAATTTTTTGTGGCGGTTTTACGATATGGTCAAAAAGGATATAAAATATAAATAAAAAAAAAATATCGATTCTTATCTACCTGTTCATTATGTTTAATTAGAGTATCACGATAAGCTGAATTTAATTGGGTTTTTATATTTAACTTACCAAGCATTGAAAAGCTAAAAACGTTATTCATGTGCACTTTAGATTTTTCATGGGATTTCAATTTCTCCCATATATGTACAAGATCATCGGTGCCTTTGTTTGACCAAGTCTCGTCACCTCCAAACAAAACGCATACAAAACAGAAGAGTTTATTAGTTTGTTCGCAACCACACAACCAGCTATTTTTATCATAAATAATTTTATTAAACTTACGACAGCGAAGTTTTTGTCCATTTCCACTTTGTTTTTCAATTTTTAAATCGGGTAAAGGCCGACCGAGTTCTTTAATTTGTAGTTTTTTTTCTAACGAAAAACCACCAAAAGAGTTTTTTAATATACTAATTTGATTCATTGTCAATAAATAAATTAAACGTAGAAAATAATCAAAATATTATTTTTATACCTACGACACCCACGATCACAACGCACTAACTAATAATTACAAATTAAAAAATATAGTAGAGTATAAACACAAATATACAATACAGTAGTAGACAATAAACACAATAGCGTCAAGCGAACGCGTAAAGAAACTAGAAATATGTAGATCTAAAACATTGTATCTTAAGATCCACTAACTTCCTTTTCGAGATTTCGAGCCTGGCACGGAGACTCCAATTTAAACGTATGTTAAAAGTGCAATACCGCTCTCTCTCTGTCACTTACACAGGATGCTCATACAATCTTTCTCTTTTCTCACGAGCCACTATGCCGTTCGGCACTGGGATTTTTATGATTTTCATCCTTTATCCGGTCAGCTGTGGGTGGCCAGATTCGGTAGATTTGCATTGCGCTACACAGTTGCCAGATTTGATATAATTTATAAAAATAAAGAGAAATATTCACAAAAAAAATAAACAGGCATTAAAATGTTTTTAATATAAAAAATATGTTTCTGCATAGTTAGCAAGGTAGTGCCATGGCTCTATGGGACTACCTCACGGGCCGCCACTGCAAGGAGGTAAGAGAAGGAGATACATACACTCAGAAGGAATAATTTCTTGAACTTAATATTTTGGTAATATTTAAAGTATGCTATGATAACAATATCAATGTTTTATCTTTTATACTTTTTGTAAAAATACAGTTTTATCTAAAATGTATCTAAAAATAATTTTTCTTGTGAAAAGACCGATTTATCAAACTGGAACTACAGAAATTTTTAAGTATTATTCCTCAGTGTAATAACTGTATCTTGGCTGAGGAATATCTAAAGAAAAAATCTTAGCTGAGGAATATCAGAGATTGGACTAACCACAGTGTTGAACAGATACTTTACGTTGCAAAAGATGGAGCGTTTAATGAAGTGATCGCCAAGCTTCGTTAGAAGACGGCACAAGAAAAAGAAGAAGAAGAAGAAGAAGAAGAAGAAGAAAAGAAGAAGAAGAAGAAGAAGAAGAAGAAGAAGAAGAAGAAGAAGAAGAAGAATTTTATTCTGTGTAAGAAAATGCCTCGAGTTCGAAGACACTAAAATTATGTGTACATTTAGTTTTTGTTGTGTCCAACTAAAATTTCAGCAAGTGCAGTCTTGCGTGTGTAAAAACGAACGAAAATAATCGAGGCAAATACGCGCTGCGCCGCAACTCCTGAACATTTTAGTTACGAGAGTTGTCGAACTTTAAAATGTATTTTGTAAAATGTGCAGAGAGTAAATACACGGATTATGTAGAGTCCTCCAAATTTTTTGTTGAACAAAGATGGTTTTAATAATTGTATTCTGGGTTTCGTTTATTTAATTTATCATTCAAATAAATGATGTCAGTATAAAAGCTCATCAAAAGTAGAGTTTCTTGTGAGGTTCTCCAGTAGCGAAGAATTTTAGATTGTATAAAAATCTGATTATTATAATATAATTCGATTTGTATATATTATCCGATTATTATATCTAACTTTTTTGCTCTCATTAATAATTCAAACGATCAGAATAGGATTGAGCTATTAGTCCAAGCTGTGGGTGAAAAATAGGTCGATTTCAGGATATAATTCAGGAATTCTTGAAACCTACCAGGTGTTGTAAAGAACGATGTCAGGAATAACTTATACTAAAATGTAACCAAAAATTCTGTGCGGTTTTTTATTCATGACGATTTTTATTTGTTAAATTTGCAATTTTTAAAGATTTTTAATTTTGCAGCTTAGGATATTCATTTTAGAGAAAAACTTTTAAATAGAAAATTGTAGTAAATTAAAAAACCTACAATCTGAGCTATTGCAAGTTTAATTTCTTTAATACGTTATTGCAGGACAGCCTGCGAAAGTCCAAAATGGCCGTTTTTTGCAATTGCGTTATTTATTGTAAAAATATTTTTTATATATTTTTTAAGGCTTTAAAATGAAGATCTTTCAATACTTAACATAAAAAAATTTGTAGTACCCGATTTGTAAACTTGTTGATTAGATATTATAATTTGTTTATCCCAAGAGATCAAATGTCCAAGCTATAACGTTTTGAAAAAAAATCGTACAGAGTTAATCCAAGATCCACTCTCCTTCTAAAGACTTGTATTTTCATATTCTGATGTAAATAAATGCGTATAACATTTTTCAACTTCTCATTTCGGGTTTGAAAATAAGGGGGCAAATTTCGTTATAAACATTTAGAACTGAAGCCGCCCCTGTACATCCTATGAGTTTCTAACTTGCAGATTATTGTTCTGAAGCCAAAATAAAGATTGAAAACCAAATAAAAATATTCTACGACCAACTGAAGCCGAGATTATTGTTTTTGTTTTCTTAAATCGTAGTGACTTTATTTATAACAATTAAGAAATTATTTCACAGTCATTAACTAAAGAAAGACTGATATTATCTTAAAATAAAAATTATTTTGACCGAAAGTTACACTTAATTATTAGAAATGATTTTTAAAATGTAGTGGAGATTTGTTTTTCGTTTCGACTGTGATTTATTGTGTCGGTTGCCCTTAGCAACGGCTAGCAACTTATAATACATTGAATCACGGTTTTCGCTTTAAATTTTAAAGCACCGCTTGGATTGACATGAAATTTGGTAAACACATATAAAATATGTTAAAGAATAAAAATGATATTGGGCCTCTGTGTGCTTTTGTCCTAGGGGTGAGTTTCACCCCTTATAAGGGGTGAAAAAATATGTGTTCAAAATAAATTCGGAAATGGATAAAACGTCTAATTCTAAGCACCTTTTGTTCCATAGCATTTTTTCACCAAATTAATACCTTTCGAGTTATTTTCGAGTAAATACCTGCATTTTTAAACATCAAAAAGACACATTTTTAGGCGGTTTTTGACAAATAACTCAAAAAGAGTTTTAACAAAAATATAGCAAATTAAAAATTGAAAAAAAAAACGGTGTACGCGTGATATCTCCAGACCCAGTAGAAACAAAGTTCTAGCTAAGAAAAAAGAGGTTCATATCCGTCAAATTTCAAAGTGAATAATTTCAACGTGAAATAACCGAAAAATCATGCACTTTTTGGAGAAAAATCATTAAAACTTTTTAAAGTGTTTAAAAAAATATGTATATCTGTTTTAAAAAAGTTTATAACTTCAAAAGTAAGCAAGTTACGCTGAAAATAAAGTTTTTTCTTTTTTTTGGTCAAAAAACTCGGGAAAGTCACCTCCTAATTAGCATCAAAAATGAAGTTAATCAATTTTACTTCAATGTTGTTTTACTCGTGTATGTGTCGTTTATGTCTGTAAGTTTCATAGGTTCAAAGTGCTTATTTTTGTAGGGGCAGTAGTTAAAAGGACTTGAACTAGTCAATAATCACAAGTGTATGCAAATTTAGATCAGCCATATCTTAACAAATTTTTGCCTTCCAAAAAACAACAAAAACTAATTTTTTTTTACTCTTTGTGATTTTTGAAGAACAAAAAAAAGAAAACCAAATGGGAGAAAAACAACTTAAAATAATCTGCTATGCAGACGACGCAATACTAATCTCTCAAAGTGAAGATGATTTACAACATATGCTGCACGAATTTAATATAACCGCTAGAAAATTTAACATATTAATTTCCCCAAAAAAGACTAAATGCATGGTTATAACAGCAGATCTAATAAGGTGTAAATTAGAGCTGGAGGGTCAAATAATAGAACGAGTCATGGAGTTTAAATATCTAGGCATCACACTATGCAGTTACGGAAAGCTCGAAATAGAAGTGGAAGATCAGGTGAATAAAGCTAACAGAGCCGCAGGTTGCCTGAATGAAACAATGATAATGATATACGCGGCAGAAACACGACCTGATACAGAAAGGACAAAAAGAATGCTAGAAACAGCAGAGATGAAAACATTGCGACAAATCGATGGTAAGACTTAATTGGTATGCTTTATTGTCAAAAAATTTTTACAATTTGTGGACAAAGCTTATACAAAATAAAAAATACAATAAAAAACAAAAAATAATAGAAACTACAAACAAAATAAAAACAGAAACAGACACCAAATAAATGGCGTGAGTTATACTACTTAAATACAATTATATAGTTATTAAGTACACATTAAAAAATTTTAAAAATTTTGCAAACAATATGTATAATACAACGTCAGAGCAAAAAGAAGGCGAACGAGGAAAAGGGAAAGGGAAAGACGCTGTGGGATAGAGCTAGAAGTGCAGATTTACGAAGGAGATGCAAGGTGGACAACATTAATAACCGGGTGAAAAGCAGAAGAGTAGAATGGAACGACCACATAAGCCGAATGACAACAAATAGCGTAATAAGGACGGCGAGAGACGGTTCCCCAATAGGAAGACGATCAGTGGGAAGACCACGAAAACGATGGAATGACAACTTATTGGAGGCACATTGAAAAACAGACAGAGTAATGTCTATATAAAAAGAAGAAGAAGAAGAAGAAGAAGAAAAAAATGAAGTGATTTTTGGTCACATTAATAAATTTTAAGTTATTTAGAAAAAATAATTTTTTTTTATTAAATAATAAAACAGATTTCTTTAAAACAACTTTTTTTTATAAATAAGCCCTTTGAACCGATGATACTTACAGATCATATAAATAATACATGAACAAAGTAACTTGTGAAGCGGTAATGATTAATTTGATTTAAGATGCTAATTGGGGGTTGACTTTCGAGTGTTTTTACCAAAAAAAAAGAGATCAACTTTATTTTCAGAGTAACTTGCTTACTTTTGATGCTATAAACATTTTTTAAAAACAGATATACATATTTTTTTAAATACTTTAAAAAATGATTTTTCTCCAAAAAGTGCATTATTTTTTTATTATTTCACGTTGAAATAATTCACTTTGAAATTTGACGGATATGAACCTATTTTTCATTAGCTAGAACTTTGTTTATACTGGGTCTAGAGATTTCATGCATACCTAATTTTTTTTCAATTTCAAAGTTTCTGTATTTTTATTAAAACCCATTTTTTCAATAAAACACTTATTTTTTTAGTTATTTGTCAAAAACCGCCTAAAAACGTGCTTTTTTGTTGTTGAAAAATTAAGGTATTTACTCGAAAATAACTCGAAAGGTATTAACTTGGTAAAAAAATGCTATGGAACGAAAGGTGCTTAGAATTAGACGTTTTATCCATTTCCGAACTTATTTTGAACATATATTTTTCACCCCTCATAAGGGGTGAATTTCACCCCCAGGACAAAAGCACACAGAGGCCCAATATCATTTTTATTCTTTAACATGTTATCTATGTGTTTGCCAAATTTCATGTCAATCCAAGCGGTGCTTTAAAATTTAAAGCAAAAACCGTGATACAATGTATTATAAGTTGCTAGCCGTTGCTAAGGGCAACCGACACAAAAATCATAGTCGTAACGAAAAATAAATCTCCATTACAATTTAAAAATCATTTTTAATAATTAAATGTAATTTTCGGTTAAAATAATTTTTATTTTAAGATAATATAAGTCTTTCTTTAGTCAATGACTGTGAAATAATTTCTTAATTGTTATAAATAAAGTCACTACGATTTTAGAAAACAAAAACAATTATCTCGGCTTCAGTTGGTCGTAGAAAATTTTTATTTAGTTTTAAATCTTTATTTTGTCTTCAGCAACAATAACCTGTAAGTTAAAAACTCATAGGATGTACAGGGGCGGCTTCAGTTCTAAATGTTTATAACGAAATTTGGCCCCTTATTTTCAAACCCGAAATAATAGGTTGAAAAATATTATACGCATTTATTTACATCAGAATATGAAAATATGTCTTTAGAAGAAGAGTGGATCTTGGATTCCCTCTATACGATTTTTTTTCAAAAAGTTATAGCCTTGGACATTTGACCTCTTGGGATAAACAAATTAAAATATCTAAACAAGTTCACCAATCGGGCACTACAAATTTTTTTTATATTTATTATTGAAAGATATTCATTTTAAAGCGTTAAAAAATACATAAAAGTTATTTTTACAATAAATAAGGCAATTGCAAAAAACGGTCATTTTGGAATTTTCGCAGGCTGTTTTGCAATAACGTATTAACGAAATTAAACTTGCCATAGCTCAAATTGTAGATTTTTTAATTCACTATAATTTTCTATTTAAAAGTTTTTCTCTAAAATGATTATCCTAAGCTGCAAAATTAAAAATCTTATAAATTGTAAATTTAACAAATGAAAATCGTCATAAATAAAAAACCGCACAAAAATTTTGGTTACATTTTAGCATAAGTTATTCCTGGCATCGTCCTTTACAAAACCTGATAGGTTTCAAAAATTCCTGAATTATATCACGTTTTTTCACCCACAGCCTGGGGTATATCTCTATCCAATGCCACGAAGATCTTGGGTATACACTGTGTCCGTAAAGTATGGAACAAATTATTTTTTAGCTAAACAGAGCATTTTAAGAAATAATCCTGAAACACGTCGATTTTTGATTTTAATTTACCGTATTTTAAAATAATATTTTAATATACAGGGTGAATTACTTTCGAGAAATGACGTCACCGTCATTTTTTTTTAAATAGAACACACCCATTTTGTCTCAATTTTCGGATCACTCTAGTTTAGCTGATTCCAAAAATGTATCACATGTTGATTCAAATTGGTACAGGGTGGACAAAAATACAATAGTTTTGTGTGTGTTCATAAAGTAACGCATTAGTTAAATTAACAATATTATCAAAAATACTTATTGTCTAGCGGACAGAATATGATGAAATACATGACTTTATAAATGTTCGAACTGCAGCCCTTGCTGTATTTGACAGTAACCCAAACGTTGTACAAATTCTTGTTGAACCTTTTTTATTGTGTCTTGAGAAATATTATTTATTGCTGTCCGAATCCTCTGTTTTAATTCTTGAATATTTGCTGGTTTCGTTTGATACACAACATTCTTCAGATGGCCCCACATAAAATAATCAAAAGTATTGAAATCTGGTGACCTGATATTGTTAATTTTACTAACGCGTTACTTTATGAGCACACACAAAACTATTGTATTTTTGTCCACCCTGTACCAATTTGAATCAACATGTGACACATTTTTGGAATCAGCTCAACTAGAGTAATCCGAAAATTGACACAAAATGGGAGTGTTCCATTTAAAAAAAATGACGGTGACGTCATTAATCGAAAGTAATTCACCCTGTATGTTAGAATATTATTTAAGAATACGGTAAATTAAAATCAAAAATCAACGTGTTATAGGATTATTTCTTAAAATGGTCTGTTTAGCTAAAAAATAATTTGTTCCATACTTTACGGACACAGTGTATAAGAGGAATGTATAACACATTTTTAAGTATTTAAATAATAGTAATATGAAACTAAAAAAAAACACAAAAACACGGTTAATTTCACACAAAATTCAAATTATATAAACGAAAATCGTTGACGACTATTGAAACAAACTATAGTCGATTCGTTAATCAAACAACTGTCTACACTAAAATCACAATAAAAATGCACTATATAGAAATAATCAAACTAAGATACGTTGAATGTTCGAGGAGGACTCCCAAATCATGATTTGGGAGTGCTCATCGTGCTTGTTTATTTCTAGTGCATCTTTATTGTGATTGTAGTGTAGACAGTTGTGTCTCAGATTAGCGAATCGAATATACCAGTAGTTTTTACTTGAAATCTGCAATGTATTAAAAAGCAGATCGTTCTTACTTCACGTCATCTATTTTAATGTCAAACAACCTGTTCGAAACTCTCACAAATTCGTGACCAAACATTTACAATTCAAAGACTGGTTTTACCCTTAAAATTTTATGCTTTAGTAGGGTACGAGGAAGACAATAAAATAACTGCGGCAATTCCCAATTTTTGGTGACGTCAGGAGATAGCTTTCTTTTTTGAAGTCACATACAGTCTGACCAAATTCACTTTGTATTTGAGATATGGATGAGCACTGGTGTTGATGTTCGGAAAATTGGAATTTTCTGATTTTTATTTTGGTAACGTCTCGTCAAATAAAATACCTGTCATTCGGTTCCTGTGTCGATTGAAGACTTTTATGTTATCCGTTATCTTTGTCCGCATCAGCACAGCAAAAGTACTATACAGATGGGATAAAAAAATTTTAACATCGTCTTACTAAGTGTATCGAGCTAAAAGGGGACTATGTTGAGAAATAAATCGATTTAATCCCAAAACACTTGTTTTTTCTATCAAAGGCTAATTTTATATCAATCCACCCTCGTATAATTGCTTTTTTCCAGTCCAGGATTATTTTATGTTCCACATTACTATATTCTATGTTCTACGAAAGATGAACCACACGAATTCTGATCTCTTTTGTGACCGTTTATCACAGGAGATCTTTTGCTAATATGTTTATGTTAGGTATGCCTTTACTGTCTGACAAAATTCACTTTTTATTTGAGATGCGCACAAAGAGAACGGAGAACTTGGAAGTCTTCAATCGAGACAGGAATTGAATGAACACGCCGTGCAGATATTTTACTTAGCGAGACGTTACCAAAATAAAAATCAGAAAATTCCAATTTTTTTAACGTCAACACCAGTGCGCATCCAAATCTCAAATACAAAGTGAATTTGGTCAGACTGTATGTGACTTCAAAAAAGAAAGCTAGCTCCTGACGTCACGAAAAATTGGGAATTGCCGTAGTTATTCTATTGTCTTCCTCGTATCATACCACAGTATATAGAGGTTCCACAGTAAAACCACTCATCTGTCGGCGCTTTGATCTCAAGAAGTAATACTGGCAGTACGCAATTGGTAATTCACCAGTGGTGGATGCGGGTTTTCCCTGTTAAAATCCGTACGTTTCTATGCGACTAGCCATGCGAGAGTAGGGCAAAAGCGACTAAGAAATATTTCGCGGTTGCCATGTGCGACTACAGATTTTACTTCCAATTTTTTGGAGAGTGGCACTACTGTCCCCCTTTATACTGTGACCGTACTAAAGCATAAAATTATAAGGGTAAAACCAGTCTTTGAATAATAAATATTTGGTCACGAATTTGTGAGAGTTTCGAACAGGTTGTTTGACATTAAAATAGATGACGTGAAGTAAGAAAGATCTGCTCTCATCTGATTTTTAATACATTGAGAATTTCGAGCAAAAACTACTGGTATAATCGATTCGCTAATCTGAGACACAACTGTCTACACTACAATCACAATAAAGATGCACTAGAAATAAACAAGCACGATGAGCACTCCCAAATCATGATTTGGGAGTCCTCCTCGAACATTCAATGTGTCTTAGTTTGTTTATTTCTATATAGTGCATTTTTATTGTGATTTTAGTGTAGACAGTTGTGTGATTAGCGAATCGACTATAGTTTGTTTCAATAGTCGTCAACGTTTTTCTTTTATATAATTTGCATTTTATGTGAAACTAAGCGTGTTTTTATGTTTTTTTTTTAATTTCACATTATAGTACAGACCTGCCATATCCGGACCTGTCATATCCGGACCTCCCCATAACCGGACGGTTCTGCGCCGTCCGGATCTACCGAAATTTACCGAGAGAGGCAGTCCTGCTGTTGGACAACGTACTAAAAGAAGAAATAAAAGATGGCGAAATAATGTATTATAGAATCTATAAAACGTGTCTATAGACGAAAGCTATTGACGGCGTTGATTAATGGAATGTATGAAGGAGAAAACGTTTCAGAGACTATAAAAGAAGTAGTGGCCTTGATATCCGGATTTTTCATATCCGGATCGGTCTGTCGCCACATTGATCCGGATATGGCAGGTTTAACTGTACTATTATTTAAATACTTAAAAATGCGGAATGGGACGTTTCGATGCCGCAGGTTCATCGCCGGCCGTTTCGATGCCGCCGGTTCATCGCCAGTCCATTCCATCGCCGCCATATCTCGCATTTCCTAGAATTCCTAATTAATACTAAAAACAAAGATTAACCCAACACAGATGCGAAACCCTGGCGATGACTCTGGTACCGAGTTTTGGTAAACTCCTCCCACTTTGAGTTACCAAAAGGGTAGTCGCTTAGTAGCTCGCTTAAGCCGGACTCAAACGACTCGTGTACTTCGCAAGTACAGAATTATTCGCATACTTGGAAAGTATACGAGTGTGCGATTGCAATGACAAACAGGGCACTCACACGACGTGTACAATGTACAAGTACGCGAGCGTAAACATTTGGCTTAACGACCTTGACAAATGAATCAGTGGCATTGATTACTAATAAATAGACCAGGACATTTATGAAAAAATAAATCGATATTTAAATACAGCAGGTAGAAAGTTACAACTTTCTTCATTGTGTTCAGGATGACACCAGTAAAAAGTCAACAATAGAAACATGGCTCGAAATGCATTTTAAAGTGCATGATATGCATCCAAAAGTGCATAAACATGTCAAAATAAGTGTACTTGAGGACGTGTCGCTGAGGACGAATACGCCATCAGAACTGACCATCGGGTCACCTGGTGTCCAGGTTCACTGCTAAGGCACGTCATCTAGAGTTTAGAGGGTTTTCGTCACTAAATTTATGCAAACATATTACTCGGGAGTTTTTGGGGTAGCTGTGCAAAAATACGCCATCAAAACCGAACCCCCGTTGCACCTGATGCCCAAAAACCCTCCAAACTCCTGAAAATAACATGCCTTAGCATTGTGTACCAGGTGGTCGGTTCTGATGGCGTATACGTATTCAGCGACCCCAAAAACCGCAAAAAAATGTTACAAAAGATAGAAAGTTATAGAAATATAGTAAATAAATGTAAATGTGGAGAATAAAGGAAAGGTCGGAACAATATTTTATTTGTTAAAGATCATTTAAATTATCTAAATAATTGAGTATCATGTAGCTAATGTTCATTTGCATTGCATATTTACAGAACAGAAGGAAAAAAAGGATAAAAAGAGAAAAAGCAGAATATAAAAAAATAAAATTATTGGATTTAAAAATAAAACTAATAGGCCTGGATCCCGCGCCCCAAAAAAAGTTTATTAATAGCAAGCTGAAAATTTGGTAATAGCTTAATGGTGTCTAGTCGGACAAACTTTGATGTACGGGAACACTGGAACAGGGAAACTTTTAATTATTGTGGAACAGTTTAAAAATTTGGAAAGTCAGATTACGAAAACATCCATGTATTTTGTCAGACAGAACATCCAATTGATTTGTTACCCTTTCATTAAACTCTCATGCAAAATCAGACTGCTATTACTAACCAACATGATTCCTGTCATTTGACATGTTCTTCATGTTCCACGTGGTTCCACTCATTAAAATGCCCAGTTGGTGATAAACACCAAACACCAGTCTGATATTTGCATGAAATGGTAACAAATCAATTGAAAGTTCTGTCTGACAAAATATGTGGAACGTTTTCGTAGTCTCGACGTTCCAAATTTTTAACCTGTTCCACAATTAGAACTTCCAGTGTTCCCACACATCAAAGTTTGTCCAACTAGACACCGTTAAGCTATTAACAAATTTTCAGCTTGCTATTAATCAACTTTTTTTTGGTACGTGGGATCCAGGTATATAAAAAAATGGAATAAACTACAATAAATAAAAAGTTTAATACATTCATTTTGCTTTTATTAATAAATATATTTACAATCTACCAGTGTTCATTTATTAACATTTATTATTTAGTGTTATATTGTTTTCTGAAATATTTTTATTATTTTTTATCGGTTGTAATATTCATCGTTTGCTTCATCTTCAGTTTTATTCACAGGAAAATTGTCATCCATATCAATGTCAATATTATGAAGCACTCTAGTTGCAACAATCACAGTCATGTTGTCTAATTGTAGTCTCATTTCTAAGCCGAGTATAGGAAATCTTCATTTCCACAATCCATATTGCTGTTCTACTACATTCCTTGTTCGTCATTGTCACCAACCAATATGTAATGGCCAAAGATACCAATTTCAAAATTCAGGGGCTAGGGTCACACAAACATAACTACATTAAACTTCTTATTTAAGATTCACACGAACGTATGTCCACCTGCTTTAGTTCTAATTTGCACATGGTTACTTAGGTACATATAACGTTCAGTTACCGTAACCCTAATATTTCTGTAGACGAAAATAAAACAAAATGTAGCTATGTTTGTGTGATTCTAATCCCCTGAATTATGCTTCAGCCTACTATTATTAAAATTGTCTTATTTGATGGCCACAGTACAACAATATCTCTAATTTTAAATTTTGCATCACTGACTGGACATTCAATGCAAAAAATGATTTTCTGGACCTGAAAATTTCTCCATCCTGAACACCTGCAGAATCTATTTTAATTAAAGTATAACCCATTGCACTCATTATTATAGGGAATACAGCAATCTTGTAAGAATCTTCAACAGCTTTCCAGCTCTTGATGATTCTTGCATTTGTAAAGGATACTATTTTTATAATTCTACTTGCTGAACCTCTGGACACTGCCTTAAAATCAGCTACATTTAATTGCATACTTCCTGATGCATAAAATCCAACAGAATTTGTTGCATGGGAGTAATGTATCCACCTCTAAAATAAATAAACAGCATTGTTTTTACTTTATATCAACAAATTTTTAGTCACTTACCTAATAGTGAAAGTTATTTGGTTTTCTATTTAAGAAGGCACAAAACTGTTTGTTTTCAACCTAAATCTTTGATAAAAATCCAGATCATCATAATAATATTATTATTGTTCAAAACAGTTTGTTCTTAATCTGTTCTGGTTCATTTTTGGTCTTCTGAATACAATAAATTTCTTGAACTAGACGTTTAAAAATTATACATAATTGTGTTTTTAAAGTACAATTAATTAATCCTAGTAATAATATAATATATTATTATTGACTGTGTTAACCTTAAAAGTTAAATACAAAAACAACAAAACATGAAAACAAATACATACTATGAAAACAACTGTTTCCTTTTCAACTCAACAAAATAGGTTATGTACCCTTTAAAGGAGAGCAAGTCTCTAGGTGGTGTATTTAAAAATCGATTTATTCCGGTGTTTTTAGTGCTAAATGCACTGGTCTAAATGAATAGTCGCAGTAAATGCCAATTATTTATACATTTCGTTTGACCGCCTCTGCAAGTATAGACAAGTATGTACTTCGCAAGTGTTCGAATAATCGTGATCCCTTTGACTCAGGTCTTTTTTACCGACAACAGTTGGAAGACGAACGAGTGGCAACGAATGACAAATAATTGTACGAGTAACCCACTCAGACGACATGGCAAGTATACGCAAGTGACGATTATTCGCCAAGTACACGAGTCGTTTGAGTCCGGCTTTAGTATGTAGGCTTAAGCTTATTGTCAGTTCCTGAATAACCTCGACAGTACATGCGCTTATTGTAGTGTTAAATTGACGGGCTGATTATTGGGAACTTTTTCTATTTATCAAGTGTGTTTAAATAGTTTTGTTATATTTTTAAAAATGGTTGGATATACGTGTATGTATTTGTGAAGGGTGTTCATCTAAGACGGGTCAAGAAATATCATTTTTTAGATTGCCAATGGATGAAGGAAGGTATGTAATGTCATTAATAAATTGATTTACTTTCTAAATACTGATTAAGGGGCATACTACTTATATCATATTAGTTATATTAATCTCGAAACTTACATAAAATGGTTACTCAAGCTATGTGAGTTAGAAATAGTTCCAATAGTATTTTTTCAAGAAATATTTTGATAAGTGTGAAAAAAATCCTGTCTTGAAAACAGTAAATTTTAGTTACTAGTAAGAATGAATAACGCCCTGTTATTGAAGATAGTCAAAATAATCTTTAAAAAATAAAAGAGATATTAACAAGACATTACATTTTTATTAAAAAACATCTTATGTTATAGGAGTGAGCTATGGTTAAAAGCTACTAAAAGACAAGATTTGTTAGAGGAGGATTTAACTAGATATAGAATTTGCGAAGAGCATTTTGAAAATAAATTTTTATGCTCATCTTGACGACGAAAACTCTTGTATGACAATGCTTTGCCTTCAATTTTTACCGAGATATCTGCGCGAATACGTCTGAGGAGCCGCCGAAAAAAGTTCAAATATTGTCAGGTAAAAAATTAGGTAAATATCAATAAAAAGATAGGATTTTTCAGATAAGAATATAATAATAGAATATCTCTTAATAGAATAACGCCTGCGGCGGAAAATTTACAGGTAATATCCTCTAAACAAGTTTCTATCAGCCCCAGTAAGGAAAAAGATGGACACATTTCTACAAGAATTACAAAAGATGTTTCCCAGTTATCACCTTCAATATCATTACAAACACCAGCATCTTTTATGTATAACTTGCCACGTGAATATAAACTGAATTGTAAAATAAGGTTTTTAAAAAGAAAACTTTTGAATAGAAAAATATGTAAAAAACAAAACGGTACAAAACAAGAGTTAGAGCAGTTTAAAAAAATAATGTGACAAATTTCTTAATAAATCATTGGCCGAAATTGTAAAAAATCAGGCACTGTTGCAGAAAAAAGTCCCAAAGGCCAGAAGATATTTTCAGGAATACAAACAATTCGCTCTCACATTATACTTTTTTGGCCCCAAAACTTATCAATTTTTGAAAAAAAATTCTTTATTTACCAACTAAACGTTGTTTATACAAAATTTGATTATATAATTTAATAACCTGGAACTTGAAAATTATTATATTAACAACACTTTATCTGGTTTTGTTCTGGAAGGCCATACCTGGAATTCCCAAATTACTGTCACCAAACTACTGTCACTTTTCTAATACCTAGTTTACTTTTTCTTGTTTTGTTAAGGACAAAACTTTGTTTTGTTTTGTTTTGTAGCTAGTTTACCTTCTCTTGTTTTGTACCTACCTAGAATTCCCAAATTACCCTATTATATTTATATCGTGTTCACTTCCAAGCAACTTTTTATTATTTTTCAATATACACAGAAATTTAATAAATGTCCATTTATATATGAATCTTTAACGATTGTCACTTTTCTAACAGTTAGTTAACTTTCTCTTGTTTTGGTAAGGACATACCTAGAATTCCCAAATTACCTATTGTATTTTGATTTCCTTTTTCGTTTAACACATAAATTTATTTAATGACCAATGCTTTGTTAAGTTTTGTTTGTCTTAATTTTTAGTGTAAATATAGTAAATATCAAATCAGGTGTAAAAGTAAGTATTATAGACCAAATAAACTATTTTGTAAGTTATCAATTGTATTGGTGCAAACACCGGCACAACAACTGTGCTCCTTAGTTTCAAGGTTACCAATTTTTGTAGCGGCATCATAGCATAGCTTTCGCATCTGTGTTGGGTTAATCTGTGCTAAAAATAACTAATAATTGTAACTGTCGAAAATTCGGAAATATATCAGATAGCGATTAATTGACTGGCGATGAATCGGCCGGCATCGGCATCGAACTGCGGCATCGAAACGGCGGCGATGAAACGTCCTAGACCCTTAAAAATGTGTTATTATTCCTCTTATATACCCGAGATCTTCGTGGCATTGAATAGAGATAGCTCAATCCTCTTCCGATCGTTTGAATTATTAATGAGAGCAAAACAGTTAGATATAATAATCGGGTAATATATACAAATCGAATTATATTATAATGATCAGATTTGATATACAATCTAAAATTCTTCGCTACTGGAAAATCCCTCACGAAACTCTACTTTTGATGAGCTTTTATACTGATATCATTTATTTGAATGGTAAATTAAACGAACGAAACCCAGAATACTATTAAAACCATCTTTGTTCAACAAAAAAATTTGGAGGACTCTACATAATCTGTGTATCTACTCTGCACATTTTAGAAAATGAATTTTAAAGTTCGACAACAATGAGAAAGCTCTCGTAACTAAAATGTTCAGGAATTGCAGCGCAGCGCGTATTTGCCTCGCTTATTTTCGTTCGTTTTTACACACGCAAGACTGCACTTACTGGAACTTTTAGTTGGACACAACAAGAGCTTAATGTACACATCACTTTTTAGTTACAAGTTTGATGGACTCCATACTGAAGAGAGAAAATAAAATTCATTCGGAAAAATTTATGTTTCTGCCTGAAAAACCACTTAAAAATATAAAAGCATGTAGAAGTAAATATAATGCTTTATCCAGTGGCGCATCTACGGGAAGAATCCCCCCCCCCCCCCCAACAAGGTTCAAAGTCAACAAAAATATATTAGCTGACACGAAACTTAATAAACCATAGACAGACAAAAAATTAAATCCAATACATTCGATGGTTAAGAAAATTAAAGGAAATTACTGCTTATAGTGTTCTTTATGTAATTTCTATCTTATTTGTATATTTTTTATGTCTTTTGGTTGGTGTTTCATTGGAAGTTCCCCTTCCAAGGCAAGTTTCCACTTCCAAGGCAAATATCTAGACCCGCCAATGGTTTTATCATACAAAAAATGTATTCAATGGATAATATGTTTAGTTCTCCATAGTAATTAATAAATGTGTGGTAAAGGAAACACAATTTTTTTTTAAATAAGATACCTTGTATATTTTCTCATATTATTTATCTCCCTTTCATTATTCCTGTTCTTACAATATAGGGTTTGACATTACTATGTAGGATTCATAACCAGATATGACCACTTTTGTTTCGAAATCGCTATGTAATTATCAAACTGTATATTATTATAAAGAAGAAATAAACAAATAAAAATTCATTAAGAATAATAATTATTGTTTTCAATCTATTTTCTTGTGGCACCTCATGCAATTTAATATTTTAAATGGGAATAAGCAACAATTTTAGTTTAAAATTTAAATTTTTTTGACATTTCAATTTCCATTTCGAAAATCGTTATCAAAATAACAAAATATTATTAAATTAAACAAATTTTGTTTATGTTGCTTGGTAAAAAAATCTGACAATTTAATTTTATCTGACTCACGTTGAAAATTCATACATATGTATATTATACATTTTAAAGTAGATGATTTAAAAATGATATTGCCAATATTTCTCAATTGGGACGACTTTATTGGAAGATACAGTAGAACCCGCTTATTGGAATAGCCTTCATATCAAGTAAAAGCATTCCTATAACAGGAATATTCTAATAAACGATCATCAGTGGCTAGTAGAAACGTTTTGGGGCTTCAAATTTCTATTCCTTAAACCGGGATATTCCTATAACCGATATTCTAATGAGCGGGTTCGACTGTAGTTCATTCGAGTCATCATCCAACCAATTTACGTCCACTGCTGGACATAGGTCTCCCCCAATTGTTTCCACACTTCACGGTTTTGTGCTGATTTTTGCCAGTTTTTACTAATCCGCCTGATATCATCTGTCCATCGTGTAGGCGGCCTTCCTCTACTTCGTTTATCTTCTCTTGGTCTCCACTCCATCAGCCTTCGTGCCCATCTTGAATCTTTCAGCCTGGCGACGTGTCCTGCCCAGTTCCATTTGAGCCTGGTGATACGTTCTACAACATCTGCGATACCGGTTGTTTGTCTGAGATCTTCATTTCTTATTTTATCCCGTAGAGTTACGCCCAGCATGGATCTTTCCATGCGCCTTTGAGCAACCCGCATTTTCGACGCTGTTGCCTTGGTTAGAGTCAGTGTCTCTGCTCCATATGTCATTACCGGTAGCACACATTGGTCAAACACTTGTCTTTTTAAACCGATCGGTATACTGCTCCTAAATATGTCTCTCAGAGCTCCGTAGGCTGCCCAAGCAAGAGTTAATCTTCTTTTTATTTCGCATGTTTGGTTATCTCTGCCAATTCTAATTTCATGACCCAAGTAAATGTACTTTTCCACTAGTTCTACTTCTTGTTCGCGTATAATCAGCTGTCCGCTAGGAATCAGATTAGTCATAAATTTAGTTTTAGAAAAGTTCATTTTCAGGCCTATTTTCCAGCAGATAGCGTCTAACTCATTTAGCATTTTCTTTACTTCTCCTAGGTCATCAGTTATAAGGACTATGTCATCTGCAAAACGAAGATGATTTAACTTTTCTCCATCTATTTTGATCCCTTTATTGTCCCAGTTGAGCATCTTAAAGGCATATTCCAGAACAGTTATGAATAGTTTTGGTGAGAGTGGTTTTGTGTCGCCTTGTCTTACGCCGCGTTCTATGCTTATTTGTTTGGTTTTATCATGTAACTTAACACTCATTGTTGCCTCTTATAAATATTATAGATGAGTGTACTGTAACGGTAGTCAATGCGGCATTCATTTAGAGCTTCTAAAATGCTATCCAGCTCTATCGTGTCAAAGGCTTTATGAAAATCCACGAATGCTAGGACAAGGGGTTTATTATATTCTATTGACTTCTCAATTAGTAACTGGACTGCCTGCAGATGGTCGTTTGTCCCAAAGTTCATTCGAGTACATGAAATTAACTTTAATTTAAGAATATCCGTCAAAAACATCATAGCGTCTGATTTTTCTTTAAAAGGACAACCACATGCAACTTTACTGTCAATATTGCAGGTCTATATTTCGCTTATTTTCGTTCGTTTTTAGTTTTTACACACGCAAGACTGCACTTACTGGAACTTTTAGTTGGACACAACAAGATCTTAATGCACACATCACTTTTAAGTTACAAGTTTGATGGACTCCATACTGAAGAGCGAAAATAAATATTCATTCGGAAAAATTTATGTTTCTGTAATATTTAAAAGGTTCCGGCAGAAAAACCACTTAAAATTATAAAAGCATACAGAAGTGAAAATATTATAATATTTTAGCATACATGAATAAAAATAATTGCCAGTTTTTTTTGACGATGTATATTATACACTGCGCCCCAAAATTAACGCATAATTTCAAAAATCATAATTTCAGTCGTAATGAAAAAAAATTGTTTGTTCTGTAAGGTTGCTCTTAAAATATCTGAAATAAAAACTTTTCTTCAATATATTACAATAAAACTACTTAACATCACAAATAGATGACGGAATTAAAAATTAAGTTCAAGAAAATTAAACGAGTAGCAGGTATTACCTCCTTTGGCATTTATTACTGCTTGACGATGCGATGATCTCTATACTGAGAATTATTAGTCGAGGAAATGAAACTGAAAAAATGGCAAAACCTCGCAATTTTTTCGTTCAGCTTCGATTTGTACAAAAATTTGGGATTAGGCTCATTACACCCTCAAGTTTATTTTCTATATTGAGCCGCTGTACGCTTTTGGTTTTTTAAGGGTGAAAACTACCCCTAATTGTAGAAAATTATAAAATAACATTTTAAACTTTAATATTGTCAACATTTGGTTCTTATTAGTTACATAATGGTTTTTTGTGCTTTAAGATATACTATCATAATATTTCAACCCTTAAAACCACCACTGTTGGAGCTACATATAAAAAATTACTTATCCTAAAAGAATAATTTCGGCTTGCATCGATTTACATAAAAATTTGGAATTAGGATCATCTCACCCTGTACTTCATATTCTATATCATGATTAAGGGGGTTGATTAATTTTAGGGGTGTAAACTACCCCTTATTTTCGAAAATTATATAGGTAAAAACATTGTAAATTTTAATGTGGATAAAATTTGGTTTTGATTGGTTAAATAATGATTGTTTTATGCTTTAGGATATAATATCATAATATTACAACCCTTAAAAACCACCATATCAAAATAACATTACAATTTATATAAGTACCTAGATAATTTAATAGATCTATACAGAAAAAAAAGTAGAATTAAGGAATTACAAAATCATTTATTTACACAGAAATACGAATTTACAAATATGTACAAATATAAATACAAATAGTTTTTTAGTCATCTTCCAGTATACGAACCGATTCCATAGTATTATACATACATGGAAAATAATCCATAAGCGGACTATTCGAAGTTTTCGAAAAAAAAATTCGTTTTATTAACATGGCTCCTTCATTTTTGGCGATAAAGTTTTTTTCAAAAATGATTTTGTAGAATTTTAAAGAGCTATAAGACTGTGTAAACTAAATTCCTTAAGATCACTTACTTTTTAATTGGGGTGGGTTTAAAGGGCTCGAATAAGGGGTGATTGCTCGTAAATAGAGGATTTAAACAGCTATATCTCGCTAACTGTTCACTATAATGAAAACATATGCAAATGGTAATTTTAGTTATTAAAAAAGCTATAAATTAGTAGTCTATAATTGTTTTCGTATCGCCAGTGTTTTCGGAGATATTTTGAAGTAAAGGTAAAAATAGGAAATTGCAAAAAATCAATTTTTATTTAAACTCCAATTTTTCTAAAATTAGGCCTTTTAAATAGGTCAATCTTCTTGGGGGTGTATTGATAATACAAATATAAAAGGAATTACAGAAAGGTGAAGACCAATTTTTAATTAGGAGGGTAGTATTAGTTGTTTTCACTGATTTTTTCATAGAGAAAAGCAGGTACCGACTTTTTTTATCACAAGTCGCCTAAGTTTCATGACAGAAACTTTCTACTATTATTTTTTGAAAGGTCTTACTGTATACTATAAATACTATAACTAACTATAAATTATTAGATGCACTATAAGATTTTATAAAAAATGTTAATTATGAGACGATACTACGTAGGTTTTTTGTATGTACTAGACACAATGTATGTTGTTTGGTTGTCCATTTAATTGTCTATATTTTGTCACAAACAAAACAACATTATTATTGAACAAATATATATTTATTGACTCTTGAAGGAAAACAAAAATAACGACAATTAAATTTTATTTTGTTGAGCCGCCTTTAGCCACTATTAGAGCTTTAATTCTACAGGTATCGTAGTACAAGTTTGCAGTGATAGTATGTCGCGCATAATTAAAGCTCTAATAGTGGCTAAAGGTGGCTCAACAAAATATTTAACATTTAATTGTCTTTATTTTTGTTTTTTTTTTTTCAAGAGTCAATAAATACATATTTGTTAATTATTAATAATGATGATTAGTTTGTGATAACAACTAGACAATTAAATGGATAAAACAAAATAATAGATATACATTGTGTTTGGTACATACAAAAAAAACCTATTTAGTATCACCTCATAATTACTTTTTTTATAAAATCTTATAGTTCGTCTAATAATATGGCCAGGGACTGTAGTGTTTCAGTATTTTATCTCTCGCAACTTGAATGCAGTAAATTAATTGCTCATCGGTAGCGTCTCTATCAATTTTGTTTTCAAGTTCATGAGCCCTTATTTCCAGTTTGTCCAAAAGTAAATTTACTCCAATTACCATCAATGGGAGTGTGCAATATTTTTCCCCTTCGAGAATTGAAGAAAGTGTTTTAAACCTTCTCAAATACTGACAAAATTTACTGATCAGAACCATTATTTATCCAACATTTTTCAATTATTTAGATTTTGGTTGTTGTCACAAAATATAGTTGTAAGCATTTTTTATACTTAAGCTCCATGTTAGCATCTCGAAAGTTGAATGCCATCTTGTAGGCACATCTAGTTCTGGCATAGACATCTTACAATTTATGGCCTCGCAAGCACTGTTGTTTAAGTGGAATTTACCCTGAGTTATTGATTTTTTTTACAAGGTATTTAATTTTATTTACAGGAGAGGTAAAATCTAAAGTAGTAGCATTTATAGCATTTTCTACTTCGATCTCATATTCGATTTGGCTCAGCAATTTTTATGAAATCCTGGACAGCTAAGCTTAGAATATGTGCGAAACATACAAAATGCTTATTGTAAGTATGCAACTATATATCAATTTTGGGTTCGTCAGGAAACAAATGCAGATCAGGGACTCCTCCCAGTGGCAGTGAGGCGGTGTTAACACGCAACGCAATAAAAAGATCGCCGTGAAATCACCCTACCGGGTAATCAAGAAATTTCAAGATCTTGAAATTTATGAGCCAAGACAAGATATAAGATGTCAAGAAAATGTCAAGACAAGATTTTTTAAATTTTTTTATTTTTTTTTTTCAAGACAAGACAAGAAGTTTTCAAGACAAGAATTCTTGTCTTGTCGACCCCTATTCATAAGGATGAAGGATAAAATATGTATAACTGAATGTTTGTGCTCCGTATTGAACTGTCGCTGTCTTCCGTACTTAAGAATTTCTCCATAAACAGTAATAAATATTTTATTTGTCTCTCGTAAGGCTTAGAAGAATTAGAAAAATCTCATTTCTTGATCAAAACAGTATAAGAGTAAAGTTTGAAACTAAAACAACAAAATTTCTGACAACCTATACAGCATCAATATTGACGAGAACCATAGCATAAAAAATGTAAACTTTCTAATAGAAACTTATTTATTTTATAAATTGTAAACAAAAAATCATAAAAATTAAAAATAAAACACTAAAATTTTAAACTAAATAAATTAATCAATTTCGAACACCAAGGTATTTTTTTCATGCGTACAAAAATAAACCTATACTGAGTCTCTGGAGGACCAGAAAATATGTGGCGATAAAACTCCTTAAAGTGGTAAAAGCTTTAAAAACATCCCCTATATACATCCCCTAAAAAGTTCGACATATTGCTATCTGAAACACAATTTAGAACGTAAATAGCTACTTTTGAGCAGGCACCCTCCATGTAATGTTATTTCGTTTTGTTGTTTGTTTTGTATTTTTTGTGTCCTTTCTTGCCAGTTACGTAAAAGATATTATGTGCTGCTGGCGTAACTTTTTACAATCGTATACACAGCTTACATTAAATGTATGCTTGGTGCTGTGTAAATACTCGGGAATAAAATGTATACAATTATACATTGCTGATTACACTGAAATTTCGAAAATAATATTAGTCCTGTCGCCAGGGGGGTAAAACGGCCTCCTTATTTCAGATGGACTTACCCAAGTTTTTTTTATATATTTTGACCCGCAGAATACGAATTTTTTGGGTAAAAGTTTATCCGGATGTCGATAAGTTTGTTATAGATAAAGAACTTGAGGAATTACATAACAGCGATTTCTCGCAAAACAAAACATCTTTTTGTATTTTTTGGGTCATTTTAAGCAGAAAATATTCCTACAAGTTTTTTCGTAGAATGCATAGTTTTCGAGATAACCGCGGTTGAACTTTCAAAAAATCGAAAAATTGTAATTTTTGAACCCTAATAACTTTTGATTAAAAAATAAAGTAGCAATTCTGCTTACCGCATTTGAAAGTTTAAGTCAAATTATATCGGTTTTGATTATTTGCATTGCTAAAAATTGATTATTTTATTGTTAAACAAAGCTATAAACACCTAGTATGTGAGTGATGTTTTCTATGATTTCTCATTTAAAATCGAACGAGTAGGTAGAGTAGCTACAAGTGCAAGCGAGGCAATTTCTACGTAGCATGCGTTAAAACATATGTATTAGTCACGGGAAACACTATGTGTTTATAGATTAGTTTAACAATAAAAAAATTAATTTTTAGCAATGCAAATAATCAAAACCGATATAATTTGACTTAAACTTTCAAATGCGGTAAGCAGAATTGCTACTTTATTTTTTAATCAAAAGTTATTCGGGTTCATAAATTGCAATTTTTCGATTTTTTGAAAGTTCAACCGCGGTTATCTCGAAAACTACGCATTCTACGAAAAAACTTGTAGGAACATTTTTTGCTTAAAATGACCCAAAAAATACAAAAAGATGTTTTGTTTTGCGAGAAATCGCTGTTATGTAATTCCTCAAGTTCTTTGTCTATAACAATCTTATCGACATCCGGATCAACTGTTACCCAAAAAATTCGTATTCTACGGGTCAAAATATATAAAAAAAACTTGGGTAAGTCCATCTGAATTAAGGAGGCCGTTGTACCCCCCCTGGCGACAGGACTATATGTGAATACTGTACTTTGGAAATAATATTTACATTTAGTACAGTGTGGAAATCAGCTATGAAATAAATGTTTATTCCCTTATTTAAAAAATTACAAAAAGCGCCTAGATTCGTCAAGTTTTAAATATAAATGAACTTTGCTTTATCTAGGGTGTTCCAAAAGTAGTAGAACGGTCGAATATTTCCCGAGATGAACATCGGATCGAAAATCTGAAAAATACGTGTTCAATGTTTTTCAAGAATATATCGAATGACGCCAAATATGACCCTCCAATCAACTCCCTCGCAGATAACTTTAAAATCTTACATAGAAGTCCCCATCTTTTATTACAGATTTTTTATTCCTCCTGAAAAAATACGTAACATTATTATTCGAGACATTTTTTTAGAATTGATGACGCTAAAATCGGAAAAAACGAATTATCGAGATTATAGCTCAATCTACAAGCAATTCGAAAAAATGTCTCGAGTCAAAGTTACTTATTTTTTCATGAGGAATACAAATCTGCAATAAAAAATGGGGGTCCCTATTTGAGCTATTAAAGTTACCCCTTACCATACCTCCATGGGGTAGAGTGAGGGGTCATGTTTGGTGTCATTCGATAGGTTTTTGAAAAATATTAAACGTCTGTTTATTGGTTCTTCATTTGAAAGTGTTTTTCTCGAGATATTAGACCTTTCTATACTTTACTTAGAACTATTGCTTTCACTCTACCGAAACAGCTGTAGTAACACTAATTTGTACTAAATGTTGTGGAAGTATTGAAAATAAAAGTTTTCAGTGTTTTAGTGTTAAATATGATACTGATTAGTAAATGTTTTGAATGTACACAGCTTTGACTGTTATTTTTAATACAAAGGATACTGCACTTACATATATTATGGAAAATTCAACGTCACTCAAATACAATAAAATTTACATGAGTAGATTCGTCTTAAAACTTCAATAATTTCATATCATTTCGTCAACTGTGAATTTTGATTAATAACAACGAAAATGGTAATTAAAATTTAAGGAAATTACATTTTTGAAGTTCATAAACCGATTGTATCTATAAATACTAGTAGTACATAGTCTATGTAAAATATATTTAGTTCAGAGAAATAAGGAAAAAAATTTCCTGTTGGTGACACAACCCCCTCCAGGCCGAAACCAAATTTTTGAAGTTATACTTCTTTACCGGCGATATGAGGGTGAATTTTTATATGTTAAAACCTATGATCCCGGCGCATGCGCATTATATTTTTGTTCTGATTGGATGTTCAAATGACATGTCAAAAATTATTCAATATGGCGGCTGTGGCACAGCTGTAGTTAGATTATTTATGGTTGTTGCGTTTTAAAATTTGTGTGAAAAGAAACAACAAACAAAAGTTAGTTAATAGTTATACTGCCTTTTTAAATAGTTTTCATATACCTATATTTTTGGACTTTTGGACTATTTTGGACAAGGAAAACTCATTCTAATTTGGTAAGTAGTTTTTATTATAATCATATTGTAATTATACATTTGGATTAGGTTGAAATACAGTAGAACGTCGATTATCCGAACTAATTGGGGGACATAGGTGTTCGGAAAACCGATTTGTTCGGATAATCGAACTACAATATATTGATACATATTTATAGTCATACATATTAATCCACAAGTGAATAAAAGCCATATTTATATACCTACATATTTATTTATATCTTGATAATGACAACTGGCAACTAAACAAAAAAGTGCAGTCTTTGCAACAACATAATTATTTTTGGATACAATATTGAAGAAAATTGAAGATATTTTAAGCGTCAATTACTAACGCTTGCTCGGTATTCGAGTGCGGGACTCGGGAGTCTATAGTTCGAATAAGCGGTCGTTCGGTTGATCGACGTTTGGATAATCGACGCTCTACTGTACATTTATTTTCTCAAAAATGGGGATTTTAGAGAGAAATACCAAATTAGGTCCGATTTTTATTTTTAAATTATGATTTTTTGGCGTAGATTTATTTATCTAGTAGGTATGTAATGCTTTGATTTACATACTTAATTTGATTACCAACAAAAGTTCTACCAATCTTCATCTAATATATTGTTTTCTTACTGTTTTGTTATATTTTAATATTTTCTTCCACAAAATTTAAACTACATAATTTAATTATATTCAAAACAACTGTCAAACAGTAAAACTTTCAGTTACCCTATTTTTCCACATGACAAATAATGTGGAACTGGACGAGTGAGTCTAGCCTTCGATTACGAATCAAAGCGCCACGAAATTCACGGGTTCGATTCCCGATGCAAGTTTTTATTTTTTTATTTTTTTATGCATTTTATGATTGTAAGTATATTTGTTATATAATTTTTTTTTTCAGAAATTGCGTATTTAAAATTTTTGCCAACAATAATTATTATCGTTCAGAAATCATTTTTTCTTTGTGGCATTTTTCAATGTGTTTGTGTGCGTTTTATTCTTTTATTTTTTTAAATTTTTGGTATTGTCTTAAAAATCACATAATATGTAGTAGAAGTATAACTTCTTACGTGCGTACAAAGTACACACACATTCTTTTTTTGAGCAGTATGGACATCTGTAATAATATCCTATATTATGTTTCCTGCAGCCGATTTTGATGATATAGGTACATAGTTATAAACAAATGAAAATCAAAAAACGGTAAATTTTCGCTTTTTTCGTCTATTACTAAAAAGTGAAGCATTACAAACAAATTTGAGAGCAAGAAACTCATAAATCGTGTAAAAAACTTCAATATGGCTTCCGCTGAATACGTCTATTCTTATTGGTTACTTAGAAAATTGAAAAATTAACTTACAACCTACTTATTAAACGGAATGCTGAGACTTCCGGTGCTTAAATCATACCCTAAATTTCAAAGCAATTGGTTAAATAGTATATCCCAAATTGTTTATCCCAAATTATTTTTTTTTCAACATTATAAGTCAGAAAATTATGAAGTTAGAGTAATACTTTGGATAGTTTATGAAAGAAGAAGATTTACACTATTAATTTAATTACCAAAATAGACAAAAAATAATTCTAAATATTTCAAAATTATTTTGGAAGAACATGTGAATTAGAAAAGGGGGGGGGGCTAACTTCGTTCGTAATTGTCCTAGGACAATTGTTTTTCTTTATAAATGTGTATAAAAATTCAGTCTTTCTAAATATTAGAAAATAATTTTTCTACGGGTAACGGTTAAAAAGTTATTCTAATTGTTTTTAAGTAAGCAAGAAATCGACATGTTTTTGCAAAATAATTTTACTTTGTTTAAAATTACTTTTTTTCATTTTTTTAATCAAGTTAATAGTATAAATCTTCTTCTTTCATAAACTCTCTGAAGTATTACTACTTTTAAACTATTTAACCAATTGCTATGAAATTTAAAATATAATTTAAGCACAAGAAGTCTCAGCATTCCGTGTAATAAGAAGGTTCTAACTTAATTTTTGCATAACTTATGAACATTTATAAAATCTCAAAATTTTGCAATTTGCTAAGCAACAAATAAGGATAGACAAATGCAGCGAACGCCATATTGAAGTTTTTTATATGATCTATGAGTTTCTTATTCTCAAATTTGATTAGAATGCTTCACTTTTTAGTAATAGATGAAAAAATCGAAAATTTACCGTTTTTTTATTTTTATTTGTTTATAACTATATACATATTATCATCAAAATCGGTTGCAGGAAACATATAGGATATTATTATACAGTGCGGTGGAATAAGTGTTGCTCCCACCCCCCTGGCGACTTGTTTATTTTAAGAATATAAGCAAAACGCTCGCACAGGTTTATTTTTAAACTAGCCACAGTATATTATAGCATCAACGTTTCGAACTTTACGCGAGCACTCTTCAGGTGACAGCCATAACTTTGATTTTTTAAATGGTAAAGTACATCATGTGGAACCTCATTTAACAGCTTTTGAAATACTGATTTCAAAAGTGTATAATACTTTAATCCTTTTTGAGATCGTAGGCGCAAAATTTCGGTCGAACACTTTTTAAACGCATTTATTTTTTTCGAATTCTGAGAAAACTAATAAGTATTTTTGAAAAATTTAAACGCAGAATGAAAGAATAAATTATTACCGAGGGCCGACAGTCCCTCAGAATAAGCAAAAAGTTTCTTTTGAATGATATATTTGAAATTAACAATCACACTAAATTTTCTCTTATTTTCACCACTGTGACTTATTAAAATAAACATTATAGGAGTTCTCAGGGACTTTGGACCATCGAGAATACTGTAATATTTCATTCTGCGTTTAAATTTTTCAAAAATATTTATTAGTTTTTTCAGGATTCGAAAAAAATGATTGCATTTAGAAATAATTCGATCGAAATTTTGCGCCTACTCTCTCAAACAGGATTAAAGTATTATACATTTTTGAAATCAGTATTTCAAGAGCTTTTAAATAAGGTGTCACATGATGTACTTTCCTATTTAAAAAAATCAAAGTTATGGCTGTCACCTGAAGAGGGATCGCGTAAAGTTCGAAACGTTGATGCCATAATATACTATGATTAGTTTAAAAATCGACCTATCCGAGCCTTTTGCTTATACAGTGGAACCCCGATAAGTCGGCCCCCGATAACCCGGAACTCCGGCTAACCCGGACCGATTTTTATCAGACAAACATTTCAACAATAAAAATGTATGTAATATAATATTTGAGAAATAATGGGTATTTGTGTAATTTGAACTACATATACCATAGTAAAAATGACTCATGGTACACCACATTCATTGTCGTGTTATCGAAAACAACAGGCACCTGTAGTATCCTTTATTTATTTGAAACTGTTTTAGAATTGTTTAGAAAAGACTATTAAAATTCT
This sequence comes from Diabrotica virgifera virgifera, assembly GCF_917563875.1. Classification (NCBI taxonomy): domain Eukaryota; kingdom Metazoa; phylum Arthropoda; class Insecta; order Coleoptera; family Chrysomelidae; genus Diabrotica; species Diabrotica virgifera. The sequence goes on along the minus strand of NC_065447.1, from coordinate 24,969,393 downwards.
TTTTTTAACAATGGTCTTAGTCATCACTGTTATTAAATAACATAACATCAGAGACGGTATTGTGTGTAGTAAAGTCGTATTGTTCGCTTCCGTTCTGTAATCGTTCGTAAATCTATTCAGATTTTGTGTTTGCGTGTTTTTTGTCTATAAGGGCAACAAAACGTAAAAATGTTGTAGTGACAATGGAAAAGAAACTAGAAGCATTAAGTAGAATTGATAAAGGCGAATCTTGAAGCTTTATATGGTGTCGGTACATCTACAGTATCAGATTGGAAGAAAAATAGAACTAATATCGAAGAATTTTTTTTCAAAATGATAACAAAAGACAGTTTGGACAATCGGTGCAAAGCTAATAAAGCTAAGAATGAGACTCTTGACGACGCTTTGTATGTGTGGTTTTGTGTGGCTGTGGAGTGGAATGCGAACGTGGTTTACCAGTGTCTGTGTGACAATTATAACGGAGTTTATCTGTAAGCATACCATACTTTATTAATTTTTACCATTTTCTCCGGCTAACCCGGATTTTCGATAACTCGGATCGGCCGCGGTCCCGATTAATCCGAGTTAACGGGGTTCCACTGTATTCTTAAAATAAACATGTTAACAGGGGGGCAACACTTATTCCACCGCACTGTAGATTGATGTACATACTACTCAAAAAAATTGGTTTCGGCCTGGACGGAGACGTGTCACGAGAAGAATCTTATTTCTCTGGACTAATTATCGCTATTGAAAGCAGCTTAGGTTAGCGTGAAGTTGACCCTTATTTTGCGGTGTCCCACTGGAAGTACACTGTCATTTATTATCAATCTATAAGATAAAACGCCTTAATATCCGCGGAAAGATTTATGTACTGCCTTTTCAAAATATCTCTCAACTCACACTATCTTATGTATGTACATACCCATTTGAGTTTAGATTTATTTATAATAATTTACGGCGTTATTAATCGAAATTCAGAGTTGGAGCAATGATATGAAATGACTGTAATTTCGAGACGGATCTATTTAAGTATAAATTATTTCATTTGAGAGACATTATATTTTGCATAAGATGTGTGCCGTGTCCTTTATTAAAAAAGAATGTCTGTACTTTGTACGCACGTAAGAAGTTATAGTTCTATTATATAATTTCAACGAAATAAATAAACTTAACAGTTACAATACCAAAAATTAACAATAATTACCAAAAACTAACAATACCAAAAATTAAAAAAAAAAATGAATATGAATCGTCCGGGATTTGAAAGCGAGATCTCTCGATCTCTGGTCCAATGCTATACCAACCGAGCTATCAAGCCCCGTGCTATTGACGTGTCGGATAAAATTACATATCGCGGTGACAAATAGATCAAAGTGAAGTATAAAAATAGATATTGTATTATCTTAGAGGAAGACAAATCCAAAGACACAAAAATTATAATAAATAATACATTTACTAAGAACACTAATATATCCTTTTAATGACTTATTTGCGCTGATATATACATAATTTGAAAGATTAGCAACGAACTACATACTGTCTGTCTGCGCATGCGCCAGGGAATTATAAAATTTCACCCTCGATCGTAAAGAAGTATAACTTCAAAAATATTTTCTAGTGACTTTATAGGGAGTAATTATTGCAGACCTAACCTTACTAGTCCAAGTAATGAAACTTAAAATAGGACAAAACATCGCAATTTTTACAGAATGGATCGATTTGCTTGAAAATTTGAGAATAAGTAGTGGATAGTCCAAGGATCAAAATCTATTATATGCTGAAAGGCGCTTTTACCATGGGGATGGTTGCCAGCCCATCTCGGGGGTGGAAATTTTTTATTATATTTTAATCGTGAAAGTTGGTAAAAACGTTCATTCTAAGCAAGAAACGTTCTATACATTTTTTTGATAAAATTGATTTTTTTGATAAATTCGATTTATTCGCTATCGAAAAAGTTAGTTTTATATCGAAAAAATCAATGTTTTTAATCAAGTTTTCTGCTAATAACTCCAAAAGTTTTCGTTTTATCAAAACAACTTTACTTAACAAAATGTACCTTTTGAAGAAATAAACAAAATCGTTTTTTTAAATTCTCTTTAAGACCAATAGTAATCGAGCTATACTTTATTATGTTGGCTCTTCTTCGTCAAATGCTAAATATTGTAGTTTCAAAGTCAAAAGACGGGAAAACTATGCATTTTTCGAGGACAAAGTGTTTAAATTAATTTATTACTCAAGAATATTCATCTCCAGAAACAAGAAAAAATCTCTAGCACAAAAATTAAGTGACTTGTAATGAAAAGAATGTCAGTCCCTATTTTTTTTAGCGAAAAAGTGATCGCAGACAACCCCCTAATCTCGACCCTAATTAAAATTAGTTAATTACCTTATTTGGTCTTTTTTATCTATGTATTATAGGTTCTAGCAGTTTGACCGGCTTAGAATAATTAGTTAAAAAAAAGGAGTTAAAAGCGAATAACAAATTTTTGTAGTTTGGAAAAAATGGCTTTCTTCCGAATAGCAAGATTAGTATCAGAGATACGAAAAAACTTTTAAACACAAAATTGTAGCTTATTTAATTCTCAAGAACCTGGTTTGCAAAAATTTCCTCTACGAAAAAAATTGAGTTAGCTATTGACAATTAAAGCTTGCAATAACATGCAAAACCACCTTTACCAACCTTTTCAAAGTCAGCTTTTTTTGCGACTGAGCATTCTTAAAAGATTTAATATTAATTAGCTTATAGATCGTGTAAAAACCTAAAAAATTATTTTCTACCAAACTTTCTAAGATAAAAAATAAAAAAGTGACGGTTAAAAAATCAATATATTTTTTTCAAAAAAAAAAGGAGAAAACCAATTGGAAGCATAAGAATGAGCAGCGTTTAAAAAAACTTGAGTTAAAAGCGAATAACGAATTTTTTTAGTTTGGTAAGAAATGCTATTTTCTTCAAAATAGAAAGATTAGAATTTTTCTACGGAAAAACTTGAGTGAATCTAAATGAGTATATCGGAAAACATTGATTTTTTCTATACAAAACTAACACTTTCGATAGCGAATAAATCAAAAACTATTAATTTTATCAAAAAGATATATAGAACATTTTTTGCTTAGAATGAATATTTTATTAACTTTTGCGGTCAAAATATAATAAAACATTTCACCCCCGAGATGGGGTGGCAACCACCCCCATGGTAAAAGCTCCTTTTAGAATCGTATAGATTTTGATCCTTGGACTATCCACTATTTATTCTTAAATTATCAAGCAAATCGATCCATTCTGTAAAAATTGCGAGGTGAAAAGCTTCGCTTTCTAGCCTATACACTTTATACACTTTATCACAAGCTGATTTTCCTCAAACATCCAAATTTACTTCTCTTTTTACTATTTAATGTTCTGTTCTATCTCTTGCTTAAAAAAAGTCCTACCCTATTTTTTGTATGCACGCGAATCAAATAAAGCACAAAACTGTTGATACTTTACTACGCTCGTTCAGCGTCGATAGAAATAAAACCACATAGAAAATATGTGTGGGATGTGATCGTATATCCGTGCCACATGGGCATTCTCTTGGCGATTCAACTAGACTTTTATTTGTCGAAATTATACTACAGGGTAATTTATTTTATTGGCTATTTTATCTTGTTCGACATAAATATTTCATGTACACACACCCAAACTTATATGGACTCACCATGTTTTCAAATTAATATTTATTTAAAAATGAATAACCATTTTCAATTTCGTTGCAAAACGAAAATACAGCAGAACCATATTCTAGTCCAATCAGAGAGTGCATCAAGCACCTCTACCGGTTTCGAAACTTATCAGTCTCTCATCAGGAGGCACATATGCTGCTCTCCCCGCTCCAACCAAAACAAAACCCCAGCGTGCAGTCCCGGATTGCAACGAACGAAATGGCATAGATGCCCTAGCGGCAACTGCTACAAGAAGACTAAGTTTTCACTCTAATGGCATATAAAACAACATAATGCTATTCTACACCCCACCAGAATGAAAACAATGGGAACCTTCTCTGGTTACACCTCCGAGGCTTCTACAATATGCAAGCCATACGGATGCTGAAACTAAGGAAGATGAGGGAATTCTACAATTTGCAATTCACGTCCCATCTGCTCAGCGCGGTAAAGTTCCAACGAGAATGGTTCCCTTCGTACTCCAATCAGAGTAAATGTAAATCAAAAATGAATAACCATTTTCAATTTCGTTGCAAAACGAAAATACAGCCGAACCATATTCTAGTCCAATCAGAGAGTGCATCAAGCACCTCTACCGGTTTCGAAACTTATCAGTCTCTCATCAGGAGGCACATATGCTGCTCTCCCCGCTCCAACCAAAACAAAACCCCAGCGTGCAGTCCCGGATTGCAACGAACGAAATGGCATAGATGCCCTAGCGGCAACTGCTACAAGAAGACTAAGTTTTCACTCTAATGGCATATAAAACAACATAATGCTATTCTACACCCCACCAGAATGAAAACAATGGGAACCTTCTCTGGTTACACCTCCGAGGCTTCTACAATATGCAAGCCATACGGATGCTGAAACTAAGGAAGATGAGGGAATTCTACAATTTGCAATTCACGTCCCATCTGCTCAGCGCGGTAAAGTTCCAACGAGAATGGTTCCCTTCGTACTCCAATCAGAGTAAATGTAAATCAAAAATGAATAACCATTTTCAATTTCGTTGCAAAACGAAAATACAGCCGAACCATATTCTAGTCCAATCAGAGAGTGCATCAAGCACCTCTACCGGTTTCGAAACTTATCAGTCTCTCATCAGGAGGCACATATGCTGCTCTCCCCGCTCCAACCAAAACAAAACCCCAGCGTGCAGTCCCGGATTGCAACGAACGAAATGGCATAGATGCCCTAGCGGCAACTGCTACAAGAAGACTAAGTTTTCACTCTAATGGCATATAAAACAACATAATGCTATTCTACACCCCACCAGAATGAAAACAATGGGAACCTTCTCTGGTTATACCTCCGAGGCTTCTACAATATGCAAGCCATACGGATGCTGAAACTAAGGAACATGAGGGAATTCTACAATTTGCAATTCACGTCCCATCTGCTCAGCGCGGTAAAGTTCCAACGAGAATGGTTCCCTTCGTACTCCAATCAGAGTAAATGTAAATCAAAAATGAATAACCATTTTCAATTTCGTTGCAAAACGAAAATACAGCCGAACCATATTCTAGTCCAATCAGAGAGTGCATCAAGCACCTCTACCGGTTTCGAAACTTATCAGTCTCTCATCAGGAGGCACATATGCTGCTCTCCCCGCTCCAACCAAAACAAAACCCCAGCGTGCAGTCCCGGATTGCAACGAACGAAATGGCATAGATGCCCTAGCGGCAACTGCTACAAGAAGACTAAGTTTTCACTCTAATGGCATATAAAACAACATAATGCTATTCTACACCCCACCAGAATGAAAACAATGGGAACCTTCTCTGGTTACACCTCCGAGGCTTCTACAATATGCAAGCCATACGGATGCTGAAACTAAGGAAGATGAGGGAATTCTACAATTTGCAATTCACGTCCCATCTGCTCAGCGCGGTAAAGTTCCAACGAGAATGGTTCCCTTCGTACTCCAATCAGAGTAAATGTAAATCAAAAATGAATAACCATTTTCAATTTCGTTGCAAAACGAAAATACAGCCGAACCATATTCTAGTCCAATCAGAGAGTGCATCAAGCACCTCTACCGGTTTCGAAACTTATCAGTCTCTCATCAGGAGGCACATAAATATGCTGCTCTCCCTGATCCAACCAAAACAAAACCCCAGCGTGCAGTCCCGGATTGCAACGAACGAAATGGCATAGATGCCCTAGCGGCAACTGCTACAAGAAGACTAAGTTTTCACTCTAATGGCATATAAAACAACATAATGCTATTCTACACCCCACCAGAATGAAAACAATGGGAACCTTCTCTGGTTACACCTCCGAGGCTTCTACAATATGCAAGCCATACGGATGCTGAAACTAAGGAAGATGAGGGAATTCTACAATTTGCAATTCACGTCCCATCTGCTCAGCGCGGTAAAGTTCCAACGAGAATGGTTCCCTTCGTACTCCAATCAGAGTAAATGTAAATCAAAAATGAATAACCATTTTCAATTTCGTTGCAAAACGAAAATACAGCCGAACCATATTCTAGTCCAATCAGAGAGTGCATCAAGCACCTCTACCGGTTTCGAAACTTATCAGTCTCTCATCAGGAGGCACATATGCTGCTCTCCCCGCTCCAACCAAAACAAAACCCCAGCGTGCAGTCCCGGATTGCAACGAACGAAATGGCATAGATGCCCTAGCGGCAACTGCTACAAGAAGACTAAGTTTTCACTCTAATGGCATATAAAACAACATAATGCTATTCTACACCCCACCAGAATGAAAACAATGGGAACCTTCTCTGGTTACACCTCCGAGGCTTCTACAATATGCAAGCCATACGGATGCTGAAACTAAGGAAGATGAGGGAATTCTACAATTTGCAATTCACGTCCCATCTGCTCAGCGCGGTAAAGTTCCAACGAGAATGGTTCCCTTCGTACTCCAATCAGAGTAAATGTAAATCAAAAATGAATAACCATTTTCAATTTCGTTGCAAAACGAAAATACAGCCGAACCATATTCTAGTCCAATCAGAGAGTGCATCAAGCACCTCTACCGGTTTCGAAACTTATCAGTCTCTCATCAGGAGGCACATATGCTGCTCTCCCCGCTCCAACCAAAACAAAACCCCAGCGTGCAGTCCCGGATTGCAACGAACGAAATGGCATAGATGCCCTAGCGGCAACTGCTACAAGAAGACTAAGTTTTCACTCTAATGGCATATAAAACAACATAATGCTATTCTACACCCCACCAGAATGAAAACAATGGGAACCTTCTCTGGTTACACCTCCGAGGCTTCTACAATATGCAAGCCATACGGATGCTGAAACTAAGGAAGATGAGGGAATGCTACAATTTGCAATTCACGTCCCATCTGCTCAGCGCGGTAAAGTTCCAACGAGAATGGTTCCCTTCGTACTCCAATCAGAGTAAATGTAAATCAAAAATGAATAACCATTTTCAATTTCGTTGCAAAACGAAAATACAGCCGAACCATATTCTAGTCCAATCAGAGAGTGCATCAAGCACCTCTACCGGTTTCGAAACTTATCAGTCTCTCATCAGGAGGCACATATGCTGCTCTCCCCGCTCCAACCAAAACAAAACCCCAGCGTGCAGTCCCGGATTGCAACGAACGAAATGGCATAGATGCCCTAGCGGCAACTGCTACAAGAAGACTAAGTTTTCACTCTAATGGCATATAAAACAACATAATGCTATTCTACACCCCACCAGAATGAAAACAATGGGAACCTTCTCTGGTTATACCTCCGAGGCTTCTACAATATGCAATCCATACGGATGCTGAGACTAAGGAAGATGAGGGAATTCTACAATTTGCAATTCACGTCCCATCTGCTCAGCGCGGTAAAGTTCCAACGAGAATGGTTCCCTTCGTACTCCAATCAGAGTAAATGTAAATCAAAAATGAATAACCATTTTCAATTTCGTTGCAAAACGAAAATACAGCCGAACCATATTCTAGTCCAATCAGAGAGTGCATCAAGCACCTCTACCGGTTTCGAAACTTATCAGTCTCTCATCAGGAGGCACATATGCTGCTCTCCCCGCTCCAACCAAAACAAAACCCCAGCGTGCAGTCCCGGATTGCAACGAACGAAATGGCATAGATGCCCTAGCGGCAACTGCTACAAGAAGACTAAGTTTTCACTCTAATGGCATATAAAACAACATAATGCTATTCTACACCCCACCAGAATGAAAACAATGGGAACCTTCTCTGGTTATACCTCCGAGGCTTCTACAATATGCAAGCCATACGGATGCTGAGACTAAGGAAGATGAGGGAATTCTACAATTTGCAATTCACGTCCCACCTGCTTAGCGCGGTAAAGTTCCAACGATAATATATATATATATATGTAATATATACAATATTTATTTCTTTTGAAAAAACTTGTTATTGTTGCGAAGAATAAAGGTTTTTATTGAAAATAAACAAAGTATAAGACAATCGAATAGTACAGCTCGGTACGGTATAGGTTATTTGCTTGAGTTGAAAATTGAATGAAAATAAATAAACTAATTTTTGCGTCCAAAAACGAAAATATGCCACATGTGGGGTTATAGAACTTACAACGAGGAGAGATTATTGGTCTTGTGGAGAAAGTAATGCTTTTAGAGGGACATAGCTTTAGAGCTAGAGGCGTAATACAGGGCGTTCTGTCCAAAACTTATGCTAGGTAACAGAAACTAGGAAAATTCAAAAATAAAACGGGGGAAAGTCGCCAAAATTAATAACGGCTTTTAAAGATCGTTTAATTGTCCAATCAGCTGGAAGACACCCAACCATTTCTCACCTGCGGCTCCAAAAGCAGCTTTTGGAAGCTACAGGTGTAACTGTTTCAGTTGAAACGATAAGAAGAAGAGGTCGTACCAAGAAGTATACAGCAGGAGACAGTTATGGGTTCCCGAGTTATCCAGGCAACACAAGACTGATCGCCTAAATTGGTGTCTTCACCACCAAAACTGGAACATTGGGAATTTACAAAATGTGCTATTTTAAAAAAAAAAGTCAGGATTTGTGTAAAATCAGATGACCCATGAAATCGTGTACTTAGAGGTCGAGGAAGACAAACAAAAACGAAAACTGTCAGATCTCTTCACAAATATACAAGGGGAAGTATAATGTTCTGGAAAGGAATTGTGATCTGTAAAAAACTCCTTTAATTTTCATCCATTTAACTTTAACTGCTCACAGGTAGGTTGATAACCTGTAATCAGGCTTCGGAGAGGTGCAACAGGGGAAAATTTAATTTTATTGCATGATAATGGACCTCTACATACCATTAGAGTGACTACAGACATCATTGAAGCAGAAGGTATCCCTTGTTTGGAGTGGCCTGCTTGCTCACCCGAGCATAATCCTATAGAGTATTTGTGGGATATGCTTAAAAGAAAAATTAGAGCTCGCCGGGATAATCCACAAAATACCGCACGGCTAGTACGAGCTGCTCTTGAACAATGGAGCAACCTACCACAACAAAATGTTGATAATTTGATTAGGAGCGTGCCTACGCAAACTGAAGCTTGCATAAGGACTAGAGGTGATAACAGTAACTACCACAAAATAGAAAAAAAAATAAAAGTAAAAACAATTTAAACATTATTCGTTTTACATTGAAATTTTGTATGCTATTGACTTTAAAACAACTAGTTTCAATTTGTTTGTTAAATATTTTATTGTTTTATTTTATTTGTTTGACTTCTTTGTTTGACTTCGTGTGTTTGTTTTCTTAAATTCGCACTAAACAGTAAGAAATATCAGATGAATCCATATAAGTTTGGGTGTGTGTATATTCTTTGGCTTAATGTCAACAGTAACATTTTTCCTTTAATCTTATTTATTTTTATTTCCTCGTTTCTCGAGTAGGTATTGAGGTGACTAAATTACTTTTTATACATTTCTAGTAAATGAAACAAACAATAAACAGATACTATTTTATATATGACATAGGACAATATAAAACTACAGTATTGGTTTTATAATAAAAACACGATCGGTGAAACCGCCTTTTTTAAACCTTTTTATAATAGTTTAAGTTTATATGATACTTTTTTAATACAGTATGCGGCAAAATAAACAGTACTGAAATAAATATTGAAATGTTTATGATTATTTATACATATATCTAGTGTATACGATATAACCTTGTAAACATTATTCACGACGACGCACGTTCCCCATAAAACAGATGTTAAAGATGCCCTCTAGCCAGTGCCGGATCTACGGGGAGGGAAAATGAGGAAATTTTCCCCCTAACAAAGTCAAAAATAAAAGAAAATAAATTGTTCAAACATAACAATATATTAGCTCACATGAAACCGAAACCTTCTTCTTCTTAAAGTTCCCTCTCCTGTCGAAGGTTGGATATCATAATGGCTATGGTCACTTTGTTGGCTGCTAAACCGAAACCAGAGGAAGACAAATTCAATCCAATAAACATGCTAGTTCGGAAAATTAAGGGAACTTAAAGCCGATAAGTTATTGTTTATGTCTTTTATGCAATCTGGGTTTTTCTTTTTATGTCTTTTCGTTGGTTTTTCATTGGAAGTTGAATCTGTTGGTGGATCTGTCTGAATCCTTCAGCATTCCCCATATGTACACATCTGGTGGCGTTAGTACTGGTGAGTGGCAACTGCCAAAATGATCACGCAGTGTTAGAAGAGACTCTGTGGCAGTGTCACAGGTTGTCCTGCCTTGCTGAAACCAGTGTTGATTTTAAGCTTGGACCACTTTCGTGATCTTTTCCGTATGACCGAAAGCACTACTCCAACACAAAATTTTTTTCTGCAAAACTGGGAACCATTCTGAAGCACCTAACATTATCACGACATTTACATGCGTTATAACGACGTTCGGAAACCATTCAGTCTACGTTTTGACAAAAGATTGGGGCACACAAATTTCAGTACTGTTTATTTTGCCGCATACCTTATATAGATCAGGAAGGATCTGTTTTTAGGTGGATGTGAGAGGTGGCATTCGGATTTTTGCGGATAAAGTTAGGTGATAACTTCGTTAATAATAATTGACTCATTCTCCTTCTCAAATATGCCCGGAACATTAATAAAAAAAAATAAAATATTTAAAAATTTCAAAAAATTTCGTTTTTTTTTCTACTTTCTTTGCTTATAATTTTAAAACGATTCATTTTGGAACAAAGTCGTATAGGAATAAAACAAAGATAATTAAATGTTATATCAGATATGATTGGTTAAAAACAAAAATGTCTTAATTTAATACCCTTGCTGCAAAATAGTAATAAATATATAATAAGGGGCCAAAACAAGCCTGTCTTTATTCAATGTTTTTAAATCACTTAGGTTAAACTTGGAACCTTCCTAATGCGCTTAGAAAATTTTGATAATGTGCTAAAACCATCCACCAAATTTCATTAACATTGACTCACTAGATTTTGCATAATAATTTTGCAATCTAAACTTTTTTTAAAAATTAAATTTTTTTAAAATCTTGCACAACAAAAATTAGAACATACAAAGATTTGTCAATTTTTTTACATATAAAGAAGTACTCCGCCTATCTAATTCACTTTACAGAATTGAAATCGGATTATTTAAGCAGCCTCAGCAATGTTTTAAACTTATAAACAATTTTTTGGCTCATAAACAAATTAGTGCTGTGTCCAGGAGGAGGTGCTACGGGCTCCTTTATTTAGATGGACTTACCCAAGTTCTTTTATGTATTTTGACCAGTACAACACAAATTTTTTGGGTAACAGTTGATCCGGATGTGGATAAGATTGTTATAAACAAAGAACTTGAATTACATAACATCGATTTTTCGCAAAATAAACTTTTTTTGTATTTCTTGGGTAATTCTAAGCAAAAAATGTTCTTACAAGTTTTTTCGTAGGTTGCATAGTTTTCGAGATAAACGTGGTGGAACATTCAAAAAATCAAAAAATTGCAATTTTTTAACGAGAATAACTTTTGATTAAAAAATAAAATAGCAAATTTTGCTGACAGCATTTGAAAGTTTAAGTGAAATTATACCGGTTTTAATTATTTGCATTACTAAAAATTTATTTTTTTATTATTAAACAAAACTATTTTTTATCAGCCAAAAAATTGTTTATAATTTTAAAACATTGCTGAGGCCCCTTAAATAATCCGATTTTAATTCTGTAAAGTGTATTAGATAGGTAGAGCACCTTTTTATATGTATAAAAATTAGCCAACTTCGAAATGTACTACTTTTTGTTCAGAAAGATTTTAAAAAATTTGAACTTTTTCAAAAACATCTATAATGCAAATTTATTACGCAAAATCTATTAGGTCGATTTTAATGAAATGTAGTAGACCATTTAAGTACTTACGTTATAAGAATTTTCTAAGCGAATTACTAAGTTTCTAAGTGCCACCAAAGTGGTTAAGAAACATTGAATAACAACAGGCGTATTTTGTCCCCTTATTTTGTAGTTATTGTTATTGCTATATTGCAGAAAAGGTAATACGTTAAGACATTTTTGACTAGTCGTATATCATTCAAAATTCAATTATCTTTATTTTATTTCTCGACTACTTTGTTCCAAAACGAACCGTTTTAAAGTTATAAGCAAAGAAACAGAAAAAAATCGATGTTTTTCGAAATTTTTAAATATTTTTTTTTATTAATGTTCCGGGCATATTTGAGAAGGAGCATAAGCCAATTATTATTACTGAAGGCGTCACCTAACTTTATCTGCAAAAATTCGAATGCCATCTCTCACATCCAAAAATACACGTTTTTTTACAGATTAGTCCTGGTCGAATATTATTAACAATTTTTGATAAAATCCAGGAAAGTTGCTTCGAGAAAGATAGAAAAAGAAGAGATCAAGTGAATAGAGCAAACAGAGCCGCAAGTTACCCGAATGAAACAATATTGAGAAATAAAAATATCGGGAAAGAAATAAAAGGCAGAATTTACAAAACAGTCATCAGACTAATAATGACATACGCGGCAGAAACACCACCTGAAAACAGTATGGGACAGAACTAGAAGTACATATATACGACGGGGATGCAGTGTGGAAACATCAAGGACTTGGTAAGAAACAGAAGAGTAGAACGGAAAGATCGTCTAAGCGAAATGACAACACATTAAGTAGTAAAGACGGAGAGAGACGGTTCCCCAATAGGAAGACGATAAGTGGGAAGTCGACGATAACGATGGAACGACAAGTTACTTAAGGCATTGAGACATTGAAAAATACACAGAGTCATGTCTACACAAATGTCTACAAAAAAAAAATATGTACAGAATAAGAAATAAAGACAACAGCTTTGCTACGGATAGAGCCGAAATCCTTAAGGTTGTCGAATCGTTTTATCGCGAAATGTATGAGAGCACCAACGCAAGGCAAGATCAGCTCCTGTCCAAAATCACAAACCAGGGATCAGAATTAATGCCAGAAGTAACACCATACGAAGTTAAAAAGGCACTTTCAGAAATGAAAAATAATAAATCCCCTGGCGATGACGGTGTAGTGATCGAGGCAGCCAAACAAGGTGGAAATAAAATTATCCAGGTTTTGGCCAAACTTTTCACCGAATGCATTTACCAAGGAAAAACGCCTTCTCAATGGAACAATGCAGTCATTGTTTTATTGCACAAGAAAGGTGACCTAACAGATCTAAAAAACTACCGTCCTATCAGTCTGCTATCACACATATATAAACTTTTCACAAAAATTATCAAAAAGAGACTGGAGGCTAAGTTAGACTTCTATCAGCCTAGAAAACAAGCTGGCTTCAGATCCGGATACAGCACTAACGACCACTTACTGGTAATAAAAAACTTGATCGAGAAGTCTGCGGAATACAACAAACCATTGGCACTGATATTCGTGGACTACGAGAAAGCGTTCGATACCATAAACCAGCAGAAAATGTTAAAATCATTGACAGAATGCCGAATAGATTATCGCTATACTAACATGATAAAATATATCTACCACAACGCAACGGCTAGCGTAAGACTATCTGATCAACAAACAAATAAATTCTGTATACAGCGAGGAGTACGGCAAGGAGACACCATCTCACCAAAGCTGTTCACAACCCTTTTAGAACACAGTTTTAAAAAGGCAGATCTGAACAAATATGGTATCAACATAAATGGAGAGAAGCTCAGTCATTTGAGATTCGCAGATGACATCGTCCTTATAGCCGATCGTATGGATGATGCAATAATAATGTTGAATAAGTTATATCACGCTTCCTTAGAGGTCGGACTAAAGATTAACATCAACAAGACGCAAATAATGACTAATCTGGTGCTAAATCGTAATATTGTTCTTGATGGAATGAATATTGAGCAGACTGCATCTTATAAGTACTTGGGACATGAAATTCGATTGGGAAGAGATAACCAGACGTGCGAGCTCCCACGTCGCATAGGATTAGCCTGGGCAGCGTTTGGTAAACTGAGCTATGTATTTAAATCGGACTTACCCATATGCCTGAAAAAGAAAATCTTTGACCAGTGTGTATTGCCTGTACTCACTTATGGAGCAGAAACATTAACACTCACAAAAAAGGTAGTGAACAAGATTCGCATAACTCAAAGGGCTATGGAGCGCCAGATGTTGAGTGTCTCCCTGAGGGACCGAATCCCAAACGAAGAAATACGTCGTAGAACAAAAACAGCGGACGCCGTCGAAAGAATCGCGTCGCTTAAGTGGAATTGGGCAGGACACGTCGCCAGATTGTCCGACAACCGATGGACAAAACGTATTGTCGAGTGGAGGCCACGAGAAGAAGCACTACGGAGCAGAGGACGACCACCAACCAGATAGGCTGACGATCTGAAACGTATTGTCGGCAACTGGATGCAAGCCGCACAAAACAGAGAAAGATGGAAAGAGCTGAGGGAGACCTATGTCCAGCAGTGGACGCGTACGGGTTGATGATGATGATAATGATATTTAAACAGTGATATTGCCTGTACTTTTTGCTACATTTCAGGTATTTAGAAGATGTACGATTCAAGATAGCTAGAGACTCCAAAGTTTTAGGAGTTCCGTGTTTAGTTGGCCTGCTCTACCTACATGTACTACACACAACTACGAAGGAGAAAATATAGAGGAGGAGTTCATTAAATTAAAGTGGAAATAACTACTTTCAGGTTTCACTGATGATGATCTGACATAACCGAAAACGTTTTGAGCATTGTAATCCATTTGAATAATCTTTAATAATTTTACAAATATGCCAATTACATTAACGAAGTTTTTACTTCATTGTAAGTATTTTTATTTTTTTTAACAACGAAAGTACTTTCTTATAAAATTTGGACCAATCGATTTATTTACATAGATTAAACGATAAGCTTTAATCGTTTTGCTTTAATTAAATATGTATTAGCATGCATTGATCGAAATTATCTTGGTTAATTATCTGATATATGAATGTTTAAGTTAATGACCTGATCAAATGAAAAATACACGTGAAGAATTCTAATTTTTCCGAGTATACCTACATGACATTGCGTGAAATGTGAGAGTTCACAGGTCTATGGTGCATTTCTGTGGGCTCTCCGACTAGTATGTCTCCTATCTGTCTCTCCGACTAGTATGTCTCGTATCTGTGTCCACGCGAGACAAATGTGTGACACTTTTGCAACTGTGTAACAAATCTTTTAATAATCTTCTTGATAATTAGTAATTCATTCCCTTTCGTACATTGAATAGTAAATAAGAGGAATAATCTCACCTGAATCATGCATTTATATTAATGATATCCAAGTCCGTTGAATGGTTAATGCATACTTCGTAGGCCAAGTAATACCTGCAACAAAAATGAAAATAATTATTACATACTAATGTTTGTTTTTAAACCAGGAGAAGTAATTCAAATTTACCGCGCCGTAATGCTTGTTTGTAATTGAAGACCCTGGTGCAAGAAGGGGAGTACCAGATTCTGCAAAAGCGAGATAGGTGCTTATTTAGGTTGAAAAAGTAACTGTTCTTGCCTAGCGCAAGTATAGGATATGTACAGGCAATAGATACTGAAATTATAAGAGAAAACTACTTATCCCCTGGTATGGTCTGGTGCAAGAACAGTATAAGAAATGTGTAACTTATCCCGTTCTTGCACCAAATTTTTAATTAATTTTTATATGTGTGTTATTCTGTCCCACTATTGCACCGGTGGCTTGCCGCGATTGGGTAAGGTACCGGTATCTGCACGAGCCACGAACGCGATCTAAGTCACGTAGTCACCAAGAAACTGTTGGAAAGTTAACATAGTGCTAGTGCGAGAGGTACGGTTTAGTAAAATATCGAGGATTTTTTTATTATTACTAGATCATAGGATATTATTATGAGTTCAAATAGTGAGGATGAACCATTTCAAAAGTTTAGGCAGCGAGTTTCTGCCTTCGAATGATTCTGGTGCATCTGAAAAAATTTACATGAAGAGAAGGAGTCCGCTGATAAAGAGGCTGCAAATAATAAACATTGACGAAACAAAACAAGAGATCCCAAGAGCTGGAAAAGAAATGTGCAGAAAATAAAAAGAGCTAGAAGTGAAGCTTATAAATCTACGAGAACGGGAAAAGTGATACCAGAAAAGAAACAAGGGGATGATTGCAAATGTAGTAAGAAATGCATAGAAAAACTTTCAGAAACCGAAAAGCAGGAAATAATATCGGTAATAGGAAAAAGACTTTCTGTTGAAATTTGCGTTGCTTTATTTTATATTCATTTTTATTAATAAGTACTTCACATTTAATAATAAAGTATTTCTTCTGAAAATGGGTTTTAATGTAACTTATCCCCTTTTTGCACCTGCTGTAAACTACAGTACAAAAAAGGCTTAAACTTATCCTATTATTGCACCAAAATTTTTTTTCCTTAATAGCATTGTTGTTTGGCTGTAGAATGGCGGCAAAATCATATATACCTGTTGTATTAGTTCGGCCCTACTTCATGAACAACATAAATTTTAAATTAAAAAATAAATCTTTTTTTGCTGCTCCTGTAAAATTTATATATTGTTACTTATCCCCTTCTTGCATCAGGGTCTTCAATTGGTCCAACCGCAGGCAATTTTACTCCACGGTTATGATATTTTGACACTAATGAAATTTATTAAATTTTGACACTATTGGCATTTCATAGGTTGATTAAGTTATATCGGCGATTTTTTGTGTTTTTTGCGTTATTCCTTTAATTTTTAGATGTTTAGTCTGCATTTATACAGAAACTGTTATTTTTAGAACTCTTTAGCAACATATGAGTATAATATAATATGTATGGATTTTACCGTCGAAGGCCAATATGATCAAATAAAAAAGAAGACGTATTTGGTGATTTTTCTAGTGACTTTTTTGGGTGTGAATTTGTCTTTTTAGTTTACTCCTCCTGGTTTAAAAACACGCCATAGTGATTTCACTCGTCGCGTCGCCATGCGACGGAGAATTCAATCAATTGCCATCTACAATCACACCACTCATTTTTTTTTTTGAAATTTTTAAAACTTTCAAAAGAATTAAAAATTTTATTTTTAAAATAATAAACGTCTTACATATTAACCAAGTAAATACAAAGTTACTTAAAGCTTTAAATTAGTTTTCTTAATAAAATAACAAATATTTTTTTCAATTGCGCAAAAACTTTAATCACTGATGCAGTGTAGTAAATATTTCGAGTAAGAATATTTGAATCGTTACCGTAAACCGACTTATCTTATTAGTGCAGTCACTGGAGGTTTTCATCTTCGATTTCGTTGAACCTTCATCGATTTTCATGAAACTTGGTGAGTAGTTAGAGGACACCTCAAGGAACAAAGCTGACATGATGCCAACTTGCGCTTTTACTCTGGAGGTGGTTACCCCTTCTCGGGGGTGAAAATTATTTTATTAAAAAAAAACACAATAAATCGATAGAGTGGCAAATTTTTAGCAAAAATTTTTATATAAAATTATTAATATAAATCAATACTTTGTGAGTTATTAAAGATCAAAATTTTTATTTTTTCGTACATGTTTTAAAGCTGTTTTTCACGTATAACTCAAAAACTATAAGCTTCTACCATAAAGGTATTATTATCAAAATTAAGTGTAGACAATAAAAAACTGAATACACTCTTTAGTTAAAGAACTAAACTAATGTTAAATCAAAGTGAGTTATGGGTAATAGAATTTATATTTTGTTCGACGAGTACTCAAATTCAAGCTTAAATAAGTATTCAAGTATTCAAGCTTAAATAACAGGAAAACGATGCATTTTATAAAATATACCTGCTAATCACTTGTCAAAGTACTGCAGAATACCTATCAACTGAGTTCCAGAAGAAGTCAATAGCATCAAAATTAAGCAAGGTATGATGAAAATAAGAGAATTCTTTCGAATTTTTTAGGAAAAAGTGAAAAATAAAACATACGCCTATTCGACAAAAATTAAAATGTATAGTAATCCTTACAATAATTTCTTTGTGCAAATATTCTACCGTTTTTACTATTTCTGTAGGGTAAAAAATAACCGAGATAGAAACGTTTAAATCTTGCATTTTGCTGCGAGAACCATGTAACCAGGGCAATTTGACCTTTTATTTTAAAAAAAGGAAAATTACATTAAAAGATTACATTTAACGTGGTTTAATAGCCGCTAGAATTAACTTTCGAATAGTTTTTACTTGAGCCTAATATCGTAAAAATTAACGGAGCTATTAACAAAAACCTTAACATTTTTGTAAAAAATTTTAAAACATAAATTTTGAAAAATGTTTGGAGCATAAATTTTAATGCTATCAACTTGTCTGATGGCTCATTTTATAGATATTTTTAATTTCTTTGACAAAGATTTAATAAGTTTATGTTATAAAATGCATTATTTTCCCGTTATTTAAGCTTGAATACTTACATTTGGGTACTCATCGAAAAAATATACATTCAATTACCTATAACTCACTTTTGATTAATAGTAAAAAGTTTTTCTAGAAAGAAGTTTATTTCATTTTTTATTGGCTTCAATTTTGGTAAGAATAACTTTTTTGTAAAAACTTATAGTTTTTGAGTTATTTATGATAATCGGTTAAAAACATGCATTTTCCTCATGAAAAATTAAAATCTTTGATCTTTAATAACTCAAAAAGTTTTGATTTATTTTAATAACTTTGTGTAACAAATTTTGATTGGAATTTGCCCTTCTACCGAATTACGGGGTTATTTTTAATAAAATAATTTTCACCACCGAGAAGGGGTGGCAATCACCCCCAGGGTAAAAGCGCAAGTTGACACCATGTCACCTCTGTTCCTTGAATTATCCTCTAACCACTCACCGATTTCAACTCATCACTCAATCTCATGCGTATAAATAAATAAAAGTTTATTAAACAAAACCAATAACTTTTGTCAAACCGAATGTAAATCAACAATTAATCTACTAGAATGTTAATAATTTAAGTAACAAACTTAACAGACCGTGTTGGTTCTATTTATATAAATATCCAGCTACCTATTTACATATTCTTTAAGTAAATATTATTTTAGAGTGTAGTATTTACAGTTTATTCCAGTATTCTAAGTAGAAAACAGAGTAGGCAAGTAATATATTTTATTTAAGATTATTTGGAAAGCAACTGGGATATATCTAGTTTACAGTTGAATCCATGGTTTTTTACCCGTGCTTCATTAATACCTGGCGAGATAAAACATATATTTTTTATTTAGCATCATAATCTTCAGCGCATGAAACTAAAGACAAACCAGCTACTGCCTGTTATTAAGTAAAGACACTTGTTATTTTTATGAACGCTGTAGACTCAGTACACCGGAAAGAGATAGGTAAAAAACACGCTTGAGAACGTTTTCAGATTTTAAATACAATTTGTGACTTTTCTGGTTTGTTAATTTGTGGCCCTTGTGTGCTGGATTTTTTGCTGTTTTTTGTCCTGTTTGTGCATTTAGAAGTTCTATTACACAAAGAGTTGTTTTCACAATTAATTTTATATTGGAGTTAGAAATGTTATGAAAAGTGTATTTTATTTTGTCATTAATTTACCATACAAAGTTAATCTCATTCACACAGTTAAGGAATTGTTTTGTTTAAGTTTCCGCAGAAGTGAAAGAAATTATAAAAAGAAACTATATTTACTTTGAACTTTATTAATCACTAATGATATTAAAATAATTTATTAAGCTATCTACTTCAAACGTAACGTAACGGTGTAATTCTGCACCAAAATTTTAAAGCAAACCAACTAACATTTTACATTCAATATAATTCGTGATCGAAGAATTTAGTCACTGTCTGTCACTTGCTGTGCCGTGGAGTAAATTTCCGATTTATTTCGTATGCTTTAAAAATGATGACGCACGGGGAAAGAACCATGGACTCAACTGTAGATTGGATTTGAAAAGGTGAAAAAATTATTTTCTAAATAATTTTAACTTGATTATTTTATAATATAGTAACGTGGATACTAGTTAGGGATCCCAGGATTATTTTAACCATTTATAACTAACAAGCTAATTTTTCGTGAGTAGCTTCATTTTGACGACACGCCCAACTTTTTTCCTTGCAACAATTTCCGTAATGTGGTAGAAAACAAAGATAGCAGGGATAGGCTAGTCGGGTTAGACGAATAACCAGCCTATACTCCAGGAAAATAAGCTAGAAATATACCATGTTCGGGACACTCATAGATCCAAGTAGCTGACTACTTTTTTAGTTATTGTAGACCTATAGGAAGAAAACCTACTTGTTTCCTGCCTAGAGTTCGCGTCCGTTTTTTAATTATTAACAATTTATTGTAAAAATCGCGATTTTTTCGATTTTTTGCACCCCATTCAAAAGCTAAATAGTTGACATAAAATTACAAATTTTAATTTTTTAAAATATTAGAAAGTTAAAAAGTTAATTTGTTGCTACGCAAACTGCAAAATAAGTGAAAATCGTTATTTGTTAATAACTTTTACTAAAACTACCTTAGAACTTTATCCATTAATTAGTTTGAGTTATTCTAATTGTTTATCCCAGAGACCTTTATTTAGCAATTCATTAATAAGAAAAGTTGTACTGACATAAAAGTTGCGTAATTAAATTTCCTATAATATAGAATTGGTTAAAAATTAAAAAAAAATAGTCACCCTTGTTGCAAAATAGCAATAATTGCGAAAAAAACCATACAAAAAACAAGTATTCGCATTTTACGTTTTTCAACCATTTATGCTACACTTAGGACCTTCATATTTTACCCAGAAAAACTTTATGATATAGTAAAACAACTCTGTAAATTTCATTAATATCGGCCCAATAGATTTTGCAAAATAAATTTTTCAATCCAGCTAAAAAATCGTTTTTTTTTAATGTTGCAGGACTGAAAATAAAGCCGATAGCAAGTTTGATTTTTTTTTACTTATATAAGTGTACTGTACCTTTCATTTGCAATTTGCAAAATTAAAATCGATTAATTACCACGGCATCAGGAAATTTTTTAAATAAACATTAATTTTTGGTGCTACGCGCAGGACAGCGGTGTTCGATTCACACAAGTTGATTTCCACCAAAATTTCTTCCAATATTTATCTAATATATTATTTTCTGACTCTATATTTTGTTGTATTTGATAATCTTAAAATTCCACAAAAATAAAACTAATTTTATTATTGTTTGTGAAATATTGTTTAAACAATTGCATATAAAAATAATAAACTTTTATTCTCTAAGTTAAAATATATGAACAAAGAAAGTTTTTGTTAAAAAAAGTGTTATTTCAAAGGATAGAGTCGGTATATTTTTTTATTTTGCAATAAACAAATTTATTTATTTATGTCGAAATGTAATAAAAATTAAAATGTATCAATCATTATCAAAGGTCATTGGCATGCCCAATCAGAGCAAACTATCCGCTGTCCTGCGCGTAGCACCAATAATGAATGTTTATTTAAAAAAATTCCTGACGCCGTAGTAGTCAATCGATTTTAATTTTGCAAATTGTAGATGAAAGGTACAGTACAGTTCTATATGCAAAAAAAAATTCAACTTGCTATCTGCTTTAGTTTCAGTCCTGTAACATTTTGAAAATATGAATTTTTTTTGCGAAAGCTGGATTTCAAAATTTATTTGTAAATTTACAGTATTGTTTAACTGTATCATAAAGTTTTTCTGAGTGAAATATGAAGATCCTAGGTGTAGCATAAATGATTTAAAAACGTAAAATGCGAATACTTGTTTTTGTATGGTTTTTCTCGCAATTATTGCTATTTTGCAACAAGGGTGACTATTTTTTAAATTTTTAACCAAATCTTTATCGTAGAAAATTTAATTACGCAACTTTTATGTTAGCACAACTTTTCTCGGAAATAAATACTTTTAAAGTTATAATCAAAAAACGAAGAGAAAAGTCGAATTTTTCCTTCATTTTTTGACATTTTGATTATTTAAACAATGTTCCGGACCTTTTTGAGAGGGAGGATAACTCAAATATTATTATTTTAGTTATTTTCAAGCAATTTCTGCAAAAAAATTTGAGTCAGCTCTCAACGTCCAAATGTACTAACATTTTTACAGATGCGCCCTGGTCTATAAGGAAAAAAGTTGGGCTTACGAAAAAGTTGGGTCAAAATGAAGCTACTTACGAAAAATTGGCTTGTTAGTAGTAAATGGTGAAAATAGGCCTGGGATCCCTGACTATACTACTTGATGAAGGATATATTAGTAAAAGTAAAAACCGAGCTCGATAAATTGTATAACTTATAATATATGATTTCGTGGGAAAAACAAAACACGTGTTTGACTGCCACAAACATAAAACACCTCCATATTAAGTGGAGGTGTTTTACTTGTTTTCACAAAGATATTAAATGTTCTAAAGCATATTGAATACAAGGATATATTCCTGTGTTCCTATGTTTATATTGGTGAAGGTTTTTGCCTTTTTCTTTCACTATTTAATCAGTAGAGTTCAGATTTTCAGTGAACACCTATGCTTTTTGTAAATATTTAAAGCAAATAGTAAATACCTTAATCGAATGCCTTATTATAATTGACAAATGCCAAATAAAGGGATTAATTTATTGTATAACTTACACCTTTCTATAAGTATTTACATAATAATGAATGAATTTAGTGACGGTTGGCGATAAAATATTTTGTTCTCATTTGTTTTTGAGTTTTGCCTGCATAAAAAAATTAAGTTTGCTGCTTTCTATTAATATCAAATAAAGTGTGAACTAACATTTTACCGCATTATCCCTTGAAATCATTGATTTTTACTAATATTTCAAAATTGAAGGTTATAAACGTTTTTGTACTAAATGGTCATTACTCATTATTAATGTAATAATGGAAAAATGGTGGATAAATATTTGTCTTCACATTTTTATTACATGTTAAGTTATATTAAACAAATAAATAGTATTTTTTATTAGTATTAGTCAAGTCGTTGCGTTAGTTTTTTGTTTGCATAATTCATTAGGTTTAATTAAATATTTACGATTTTTTTTATTCATTAATGTATACGAGCCGAATATACAGAGTGGGCCAAAAAAGAGTCCAGTTCCAGTAGTTATTAGATTTTAAGGAAATGCCAAAACAGATCAATTTTTATATTACAATTATTTGGCATATATTTCATACTAGTGACGTCATCCATCAAAGCGTGATTACGTAATCGATGATTTTTTAAAAGGGAATAGGGATCGTCTAGTAGCTCGTTTGAAAGGGTGTTCAATTCTATATTCATTAATATAAACATTAATATCATTATGTCGATACATCAGTATCAGACTGCACCAACTCAAAATTTTTCAATATTGAGATAAGTATGAGGAAATGGTTAAAATATGTTTATTTATCAGTTTCAAATTACACCATCTCAAAATTCCAACCCCATTGTAAAAAATTTTGACTTGTCAACATGCAGAATCCATAATTTTTTTACAATGTCCTAGTTTCATACCGCATCACTTTGAGTTAGTGCATAATGAAACTTGATCGGTATAACTGTTGCCAGCTACTAACTCAAAATGGTCTGTGAAAGCTGTTGCACTGACCGTTACTAAATTAAATGTTCGAAACAATTCAGTGATACAGAAAGAGAAAAACTGTTAAGTATCTACTGGAGTCTCGGTGATTTAAATAGGCAGTGAGATTTTATAGTTAACAATGTAATGCCGGTTAAGCCAAAATATCAATATAAGAAAGAAGGGAGTCATAGAAGCGAAAATATAGCTAATTACTTTGAGATGAGTAATGAAAAAATTAGAGTATGTAAAGTTCTCTTTATGAATACTTTAAACATTTCGAATAGTATAATAATGAAAAAGCATGCACAACAATTAAAAAAACAGAGCTAGGTTTTGTACAGCATGACAACCGCGGAGGAAAAAAAATGCTGGGCGACCAAGGGTGCTAGATGATGAAAAAGAATTCGTGATCAAATCTTTTCCAGTAAATGATTCTCATTATTGCGGAGCAAGAAAAATCAAATCTCTAAACTTAGCCATCGTGTACAGACTGTACCAAGAAAAATGTAGAGCAGAACTGAAAATTCCCGTAAAACTCCATTATTGCACCAAGATTTTCAACAGGGAATTTAATATTGCCTTTTTTCAGCCAAAAAAAACCAGCGTTGTAAAAAGTATTACAGTAAAACCTGTCAATAACGGTCACTAAAAATGACAGGACTCTTGGCCGATATAAAAAAGTGGCCGCTAATACCAGGTTTTATAGTCCATAAATTTTGGTTTGGGGAACTTTTGAAACTGGCTGGCTAGTTCAGGTAGCCGGTTTTGACAGGTGGACGTTAACACAGGTTTTACTGTACAACAACTTAAGTATGATGCAGATATCAGAGAAAAAAAATTAGATTCGGTTAGAGAAGGAGTTGGATATCAAAAATTCAAAGGAAGATGACAGTGCTCTGTAGTTTGTTGCTTTCACCTCCAACTTTATTATCACTACCAAATGGAGATCGGAGTGATTTTCTTTTTACATGAGACGCCTATCATGTTACAACTTCACTATATTTGATATTTCTCACAAACCTAGCTATAGTTTTTTGTGGCACGAATGTATTGGAAGCAGAGGTGTTAATGAAATAAGTACGTATCTTTGACAGTATCTAAAGAACCATGGGACCTCAATATGAGCACATATTTTATTCCGATAATTGCCTGGGCCAAAACAAAAACAAGTTCATTGCTTGCTTGATTTTATATTGCTGTCAAAACTTAGCAATAAAAAGCCTAACCCACAAATGCTTAGTAGTTGGACATACTCAAAATTGAGGGTGATGCGATGCATGCCCTCATAGAAAAAGAAAAAAAAAAGATACCTAAAAGGAAACCCGCTCTATATTTTATCGCAAATGGTTTTGATGATAATTAGACTGGCTAAGAAAACTTCCGATAAAAATATCGTAAAAGAAATGAAAGGCAGAATTTACAAAACAGTCATCAGACCAATAATTACATACGCGGCAGAAACACTACCCGACAGTGCCCGACACAGAGAGGACAAAAAGATTGCTCGAAATAGCCGAGATGAAAACCCTTCGAAAAATCGATGGTAACACTCTATGGGACAGAGCTAAAAGTATAGATATACGACGGAGATGCAAGGTGGATAACATTAAAAACTGGGTAAGAAACATAAGAATAGAATGGAATGACCACATAAACCGAATGACAACAAATATAGTAGTCAGGACAGCGAGAGACGGTTTCCCAATAGGAAGACGATCAGTGGGAAGACCACGAAAACGATGGAAAACGACATCTTACTAGAGGCACATTGAAAAAACAGACAGAGTCATATCTATACAAAAAGAAGAAAAAGAGAAAAATAAAACTGGACGGCCTGGTACGCTACAGAAGAAATGGCCGAAGTGTATAAAGTAAAAATTTACAAAAAATTGGGAACATTTTTATACAAATGAAGCCGGAGACCAAATAAAATGGAGATAAATACAAATTCTAAGAGTTGAGAAAAACCATCCAAACAAAATAATGTAACAGAAGTCTTATTTTGACGAAAATTATAATGTCATAAATATTTGATAAAACAGAAAGAGCATGGCTTATGAAGAACCATCTCTCACCTTCTCCAATAAACCTCATGGAGTGCCACCACTTAAAAAAGAATGTGTGTGTACTTTGTACGCACGTAAGAAGTTATACTTCTATTATATGATTTCAACGAAATTAATATACTTTAAACAGTTTATTTATATTTTATTTAAATATTAAACTTATTTTAATACTTACTACTTCTCAAAATTTTTTATTAAAACAGTGCCAAAAATTAAAATAATAAAAGAATAAAACACACACACAAACAAACACATTGAAAAATGCCACAAATGATTTCTGAACAATGTAGGAAAAAATGTTAACTAAATACGTATTTTCTGAAAAAAAAATTATATAATAAACTTACAATCATAAAATATGTAAAGAAAATTAAAAAAAATAAAAGTTTCCATTGGGGTTCGAACTCGCTTATCAGCGCAGTTAGTATTGAAATTCAATCACCTTAAACTTTTACCCACGGAGACCATGTGTCATCATGTGCGAAGATCAACTAACTAAACGGATTAAACTTTTGACGGTTCTGAATTTAACCAAACTATTTTGATTTTGAATTGAAATTATTTAGAATTGAAAGAAATATTAGAATACAACAAAACATAGAGTAAGAAAACAATATTTTTTTTTATATGCTTTATTGTCACTGAAAATTATACAATTTTATGGACAAAGCTTAACATAGATTCACGAAAAAGGTATACATAACAATAACAATAACAAATACAATTTTATAAAATTAGATAAATCGTCAATAAAAAAAATATAAACAAGTTAAAAAAGTGAAGTAAAAAAACAAAAACCAATATATTGCAAAATTACTATAAATTGCAAAATTGAACATACAACATAATATAATAAAACACAAACAAAGGAACTAATAAGTTTAAGCTGCTGTATGTGACACCCAAATATATATAAATACACTTTAGTTACTTGTACATTACTGTGATTTCTTAGTTAGTCATTAAGAAACTCTTCTACTGAATAATATGGTCTTTTAGATAAATGAGCTTTTGTCATTTTACGGAACTTGAGAAAGGATGTTGCAGATTTGAGTTGTAAAGGGAGATGGTTGTATAGTTTTTTTGCGGAATATAGTATAGATTTATTTACTAACTCAGAAGATGGGATCGGTAAATAGACATCAAAAGTTGAATTTCTGGTGGAGTAGTCATGATGAGGCCTTGCTGGAAAGACATGCATGTGTTTACGAATTAAGCAAACAGTTTCTAAAATATACAAAGATGGAAGAGTTAAAATTTCGTGATCTTTAAAGTAACTTCTGCAATGGGTTGTTCTTCTTAGGCCAAACAGATATCTTATTGCTCTTTTTTGTAATTTGAAAATAACATCAAATTGGGCAGCTGTACTAGACCCCCAAAAAGGAAGACCATATCGAAGATGAGACTCGAATAAAGAAAAATATGTTATTTTAGAAGATGCTAAATTGAGTTCCTTCCTTTAAAGATCAGGAAAAGTAGAGGACCCAATACTGAACCTTGTGGTACTCCACATATAATGTTTTTGAGACTAGAGTCAGTATCATTTGCTCTAACTAATTGTTTCCTATTATCTAAGTAAGATTTGAACCAATTCAAAGAAATACCTCGAATTCCATAGTAATTAAGTTTTTTAATCAAAATGTTGTGATTTACACAATTAAAAGCTTTGAAATATATTAGGTGAATATTGATAGAAATTTTGATGGTAATCAAATTATGTAAATCAAAGCGTTACATACTATTTTAGTAGATTCTTTTTAATTTTTCCAAATAGGTAGGTCTTACCTATGAAATTTTTTATTAGTATACTGAAACATTTACAATTATTACGTACCTGTCGCTTTTAAAAACTATTTAAAAAGTCACTACAATATTATAAACTTGCATTTTTCTCTGCCATCACAACAATAAAAACTAATATACACAACATTAATTTGTTTATCCAAAATCTCCATATTGAACAATTATTGACAGATGATTTTAACACCCAATCAGATCCCGTATAACGTTTATACCATACTGTCTGTGTGCGCATGCGCGCAGAATTATGAAATTTTACTCTCAATCGCGCCTAAAGAAGTATAACTTCAAAAAATGTTATTTGTTGTCGCTCTGCTCCTCGGGTTGAATACCCAGAATCCACTGTGAGTTTTTTCAGAACTTACCAACTTCTGCCGCTACTGAAGAAAGTGACAATTCAGAATTATTTTGATTTTATTATATTTTTTCATAACAAGGAACAATAATAATATTATAAGAAAAAAATACTTAAATAATTTTATTTGATTTCCATACAAATACCCTATACAAAATGCACTAACTGTTAAAAAATGATGTGTCAAGAGTTTCATAGTGCACCAACTCAAAAAAAAATCTGAATTCTTTAAAAAAAAATTAATCAAAAATTATCATCTAAAAGAACCATAAAATAAGCATCTATTTCCCAAATTTTGTTCCATTTGAAAAACAAATGGACCATTTACAACAGATTAAAAATATTTGCTCCCAGAAAAAATAAGTTAAAGCTGATTTGTGAAGAACTATGTTTTTTGAGTTGGTGCACTCTGATACTGATGTATCGATGTATACAGGGCGACAAAAAAAATATTTTTTGAATTAAATTAATTGACGCGTACCTAAGCGTAAGTTAGCGTGAAACATTATGCAAAAATACATGTTATATATTTTTTTCGTGAAAACGGATATCTTAGTTATTTTTTATACTCATTTAAAATTTTAAAATCGTTCTAAAATTTAAATTTCCCGCCAAAAATTAGGAAAAAAACATTTTTCGGACAGAACTTTTTAAAGCTTACAACTTTTTTATTTAAAGTTTTTTGCTAGTTCTCGATGCGACTGAGATAAAAAATAAAAACATAAAAAGCCTAATTAGGCTCTAGGTAGGTAACATGACCACCTAGGAGGCTAAAAATTTCAGAAAATGAGTTCCACTATATATGCTAAACGGTGGGGTGTAATGCTAGTTCGCCTCCATGTGGTGCACCCTGGGTAACGCTAAATGAACTAGCAAAAATTTGGCGGCAGACGAACGAAAAACAAAAACAATATCCTGCCAACATCACAGATCACAAACAGAAATCTTATCTATACGTAAACATACGATGGGAACAAATAAAGGTTCTTCTCAGAACCAACTGACTAGAGATCTCGGACCGTGTATCCGAGTCTGTCACCTTAACATCGAGGGCATAAGCCAGGCAAAATGTCAAGTGTTGCAAAAAATCCTACACGATAACGACATTGACCTGGTTGCCATACAAGAGACCCATACTGAAGACAAAGTCCAGCTTGATTTAAGGGGAAAGATACCTGGCTACGATTTACTGGGAGCCACCTATGATAAACATTACGGCGTCGCAACCTACATTCGCTGCAATATAGAAAATGGTTTCCTACTTTCTGCTTCCAATGAAAATAATATACATGAAGTAGTCACCAAGATTGGAGATATTACCGTAGTTAACATATACAAACCTCCAGCCACTACATAGAACCCAGAAGTGCTAAAGACTCATCCACATCCTACTATATACATCGGCGACTTCAACAGCCACCACGAAATGTGGAAGTACACCACGAATGATGAAAATGGGGAGGCACTAGTAGAATGGTCCGAAGAGCAAAACACATATCTAGTTTTTGATGCCAAAGACAGAGGAACATTTAAATCAGCTGCATGGAGAAAAGAATAAAACCCAGACCTACGTTTTGTCTCAAAAGATACCAATGACAGACCACTAACAACTGCGAGAAGTGTCCTTGCAGACTTCCCACATACTCAACATCGTCCGGTGCTTATCACCATCGGAATATCAATTCCAATAATTAGATCATATCCTCGACCCAGGTGGAATCTTAGAAAAGCAAACTGGAAGAAGTTCTCTGAACAACTAGACCGGACCTTGAGCTGGGTCCCTCCAACCAGCAAACATTATGAGAGGTTTGTGGGCGCAGTAATAAGCACTGCCAAGAAAACCATCCCTAGGGGATATCGCAAAGAATATGTGCCTGGATGGACTGAAACATGTGAAGGCTTATACACGAAGTTTCTCGAAAGTGGTGACCGAGAAATAGCCGATGAGCTTTTACACAACATCGATACAGCTAGACGCCAAAAATGGATAAAGACTGTCGAAAACCTTGACTTCAAAAAATCAAGCCGGCAGGCATGGTCCTTGTTGCGGAAAATTGGAGGAGCTAACCAGCTGGGATCCAGAGAGTCTAAAATGTCTCCTAACAAGGTTGCCTCCCATATAGTATCTCTATCCAGAGCTCCACGAGATCGAACACATACTACCAACGTGAAAAGAGACTTAAGGGCATTAAAACAAATGAACAGAACGAACTCCGAATATTCAGCAAGAATACTTATTTCTGAAATCACACATGCGCTGAAAGAAATGAAATCAGGTAAAGCACCTGGCTTTGATGGTATCCATCCAGAGTTCTTGATACACAGTGGTGCATACACGAAACAGTGGCTTGCAATGTTCTTTAATGATATACTTCAGTCAGGTAACATTCCTTTCTCACTTAAGCGAACAAAGATAATTGCAATTCCGAAACCGGGCAAATCAAACGATAAGCCAGAAAACTACCG
Source organism: Diabrotica virgifera virgifera (assembly GCF_917563875.1). Classification (NCBI taxonomy): domain Eukaryota; kingdom Metazoa; phylum Arthropoda; class Insecta; order Coleoptera; family Chrysomelidae; genus Diabrotica; species Diabrotica virgifera. The sequence goes on along the minus strand of NC_065447.1, from coordinate 24,939,068 downwards.
CCCCATAGCTCTACTCAGCATGGTATATAAACTATTAGAAAAGCTTCTCCTCAACAGAATTAGTCACAGGATACTAGAAAATGTCCCCATTGAACAAGCTGGCTTCCGCCCTCATCGAAGCTGTACGGACCAAGTGCTGTCATTAACAAATTTTATAGAAGCTAGTTTTCAAAAGAAACAAAAGACAGCAACAGTATTTATAGATCTAACAGCAGCATATGATACTGTTTGGAGACAGGGATTAATATATAAACTGGCCCGCATTATCCCCTGCAGAAAGATAATTATCCTCATTGACAACATGCTGACCAACAGAGCCTTCCAGGTTATAATGGGAAAGGAGACGAGTAGACAGATGAAACTTAACAATGGTCTTTCACAGGGTTCTGTCCTTGCCCCTTTACTTTTCAGCCTCTATATTGCTGACATGCCTGAAACCGAATCTCGGAAGTTTGGATATGCTGACGACTGGACCCTTGCAACAGGCCACCAATCTTTAGAAACTACAGAAATCACTCTCACGAATGACTTATTCATCCTCAGCGAATACCTTAAGAAATGGAGACTACAGCCAAGTACTACAAAAACTGAAGTATCAGCTTTTCATCTAAACAACAAGTTGGCAAACAGAGAATTGCGAGTGTATTTTAATAACAAGCTGTTAAAACACAATAAATACCCGAAATACCTTGGGGTTGCTCTAGACAGAACGCTCACATTCAGAGAACACTTGACGAAAACAGCAGCAAAATTGAAAACACGCAACAATATAATACAGAAACTCTGCGGCACTACATGGGGGTCCACAACATCAACATTAAGATCCTCTGCTCTTTGCCTGATATATCCGGTGGCAGAATACTGTGCTCCAGTGTGGCTAAATAGCAGGCATACCCACCTGGTCGACACCCAACTAAACCGTACTATGCGTATGATAACAGGCACAATTAAGCCCACCCTTACAATGTGGCTACCTACCCTTAGTAATATAGCACCACCCAACCTACGCCGCGAACATGCATTGGTTAAAGAATATAACAAAATAATGGACAGTCGCCAGCTTCTAGTCCACAACGACATCCCCGATATTCTTGGAAACCGTCTCCGATCCAGGTTACCCCCTCTACAATCTGCTCAAGCGCTGCAGCAATCCAACTTTGACTTAAATACCCGATGGAGAGAAGATTGGGAAAGTAGGACAGATCCGCATTACCATAGTCTACCGGACATCATAGGGAAACCTGGCGAATTTGAACGTCCCCGTAAGATTTGGGCAGCCCTTAATCGAATTCGAACAAACTGTGGAAGATGCGCCGACTCCCTCCACAGATGGGGTAAACTCCCCTCGCCTTCTTGTGACTGCGGCGCTGCAAGACAGACGATCAGTCACATTGTTCAGGACTGCCCACGCAGAGCATACACAGGCGACCCTATAGACTTTGTAATGGCAACCGAAGGGTCAATCGAATATGTAAAAAAATTGGACATCTGTTTGTGATGCATTGTATAATGCATAAATCTAAATATATTCTGTGATATACTTAAGCCATACGCTAAATAAAAAATAAAATGCTAAACGGTGACTTATATGGAATTCGAATCGAGTTGGGGGCAGTTTTCATCATCTTGCCCGGCTAGGCCCATTCCGCCACTTCCGATCCAAAAGGAGGTTTGAATATTTACTTTAAAGCCCTACGTAAATAAATTTACCAATATTAAACATAAACACGAGCCCCTTCTTTTTGTTCAAGTGCCATTTTCTCCAAGAAGGTCGGCAATCATCATGGCAACTTTTACTTTCGATACCGCTGCTCTAAAGAGATCAGCAGAAGTGCAGTTAAACCAAGCTCTCAGATCGTTTAACCAGGAGATGCGTCTTCTTCCACGACTCCTTCTACCCTGTATTCTTCCTTGTATAATTAATTACAAGTTCCCAGGCAACCAGGTGACGGCATATAACGTTGAGGAAACGTCAGTTTTTGGTTGAATATAACACGTGTATGAACAATACGTCATATAGACGTCTTTTGTAGGTGATTTTAAATACGTAAGATTAATGACGTTAAAATTACGTTTAAAATACGTTTTAATTTCAGACAGCCTCAGTCTGACGTCACAAAATTGGGAGGAGCTTGCTTGTTTGTATTGACTCCAAACAATTTCGTTTGGGTATAGATAACGCTAAATGTTCATAAGAAATTTCTCATTTATTGTTTATGTGGTTTGTGCCTTGTGTGATAAAATAAGGCTTTTCATTTAGATATTCAGTTGAAGAAACGTGTAAATTAAGCGATTTTTATGTGTTTTTGCTCAGTGAGTTAGTTTAATGCAGTAATTCTTCTTGACAACTATTTGAGGTTATGTTTATTTGTTTTTAATTAAGCGTTAAATGAAGATATTAAGACAGCGTTAAATTAAGATATTAGTATGCTAGATAACTTATTAATAAATTATTTATTAGTTTCATATATATGTTGTTTCAGTTTTGACACAGTAAGTAGGTATATATCTAGTGAAAATTCTAAAATGTGAGGGCTGGTACAATCATGCAGAATTAATGATGTTTCTAGCCTAGCGCACAAGCGATCTTAAACAAGTGGTAGTACTTCCATGTGTCTTCGACACATGGGACGTAGGCCTATATAGGTTTCATGTTATGTACCTATTTTTTATACTATTTTGAAACATCTGAAAGAGGTCACTTTTTGAAAGTATTAAAGACGTGATTTTACCGACGTGAAAAAAAACGTAGATACGATTACGTTTTAAAATCGTCACAATTATGACGTCAAATCGATGAGACAAATACACGTGATTTTCAACGTCAGTACTACGTCATAGAAACACGTCAATTGGCAATTTTTATGACGTGTTATCTACGTTGTAAAAACGTCGTTTGGTTGCCTGGGTTATAACGCTCGCCCCTCATGACATGTCCTAGATATTGCAGTTTTCTAACTACAATTGTATTCAAAACCTCTCTTTCTTTTCTCATTCTTCTCAACACCTCGACATTCGTGACGATATACACTCAACTTATTTGCCCCTATTTTCCACAAAAGAGCCCCTATTGCAAGACAAAACTTTTGTAGAACTTAATTTCAATATCCAAAGATATAATTAAAGGCACTCTGCTAATATAATACGTATAATATAATATAGTACTTTTATAATTGTAGCTAAAAATATTTGAAGTTGAAGGTAAAAAGCATATTTAACTTTCTTTATAATATAATATATTTCCTAATTTAAATATGTAATTCCCGTTATGGACTAAGAGCCGCTATAGGTGAAATTTCTTAATCATTTTAGGCACGATGGGACCCTATAACTTAAATAGTAGAACTTAAAAGAAAACGTTTGAACACTGTGCCGTCACCAGTGATGTGGGAGGGAGGGGATGCGGCATACGGTGAAGTAGATGGGCTCGGTTTCACTCGCAAAAACGCTCCATCCAATATGGCGGAACAACTCTTTGGTAGTATATTCTGCTCTATATCAAATATATAATTATAAAATTATATTATATTATATAAATATATAAATAATTAATCATTTTAATAACTAATTAATAACATATTCCATATATAACGTATAAAAACCTGCCCGCCGCCATATTGGATGTAGCACAAAAGTGTCAAATCAAGTGGTCCCATCTAGTAAATACAAAATCATCCCTTATGTCGTATCCCCTCTCTCCCACATCACTGGCCGTCACCTTTCAGTGGCACATGCGTCGACAGTGGCGCATCAAACTTTCCACTTATGGACGGGATAAATAAATTAAAAGTTACCCTCCCTTACTGACAGAATTAAATTGTTTTTATTTTTTTAAGTTCTATGTGACTAACACCTAGGATTCAGCGTAATTTTAACCCACCAGCCCCCTCCCCCTCACCATCAAAAACTTCATTTTTCGTTTTTTTTTTTTTTTTTTTTTTTGGTGGGATGCAATTTATGCGTGGGATTCACACGCATAGCTGAGGCTTTTATAAAACATGCCTATTTTTTATAGACCATAGGTAGAGTGTACATAACCTCAAAAAATTAAAAGAATTTTTTTTTTTCAAAACATCGTATAACTTTTTTTGAGGAATAGCTGCAGGTCTAATTTTTTCTTAATCTTGTGTGTTTTATCAAAGACACAGATTAACCCACACAGATGCGAAAGCTATGCTATGATGCCGGTACAAAAATTGGTAACCTTGAAACTAATTGTTGTGCCGGTGTTTGCACCAATACAATTGATAACTTACAAAATAGTTCATTTGGTCTATAATACTTACTTTTACACCTGATTTGATATTTACTATATTTACACTAAAAATTAAGACAAACAAAACTTAACAAAACATTGGTCATTTAATAAATTTATGTGTTAAACGAAAAAGGAAATCAAAATACAATAGGTAATTTAGGAATTCTAGGCATGTCCTTAACAAAACAAGAGAAAGCTAACTAACTGTTAGAAAAGTGACAATCGTTAAAGATTTATATATAAATGGTCATTTATTAAATTTCTGTGTATATTGAAGAATAATAAAAAGTTGCTTGGAAGTGAACAGGATATAAATATAATAGGGTAATTTGGGAATTCTAGGTAGGTACAAAACAAGAGAAAGTAAACGCTACAAAACAAAACAAAGTTTTGTCCTTAACAAAACAAGAGAAAGTAAACTAGGTATTAGAAAAGTGACAGTCGTTTGATGACAGTAATTTGGGAATTCCAGGTATGGCCTTCCAGAACAAAACCAGATAAAGTGTTGTTAATATAATAATTTTCAAGTTCCAGGTTATTTAATTATATAATCAAATTTAATTATATAAACAACGTTTAGTTGGTAAATGAAGAATTTTTTTCAAAAAGTGAAAGTTTTTGGTCCAAAAAAATATAATGTGAGAGCGAATTGTTTGTATTCCTGAGAATATCTTCTGGCCTTTGGGACTTTTTTCTGCAACAGTGCCTGAGTTTTTACAATTTCGGCCAATGATTTATTAAGAAATTTGTCACATAATTTTTTAAACTGCTCTAACTCTTGTTTTGTACCGTTTTGTTTTTTACATATTTTTCTATTCAAAAGTTTTCTTTTTAAAAACCTGATTTTACATTTCAGTTTATATTCACGTGGCAAGTTATACATAAAAGATGCTGGTGTTTGTAATGATACTGAAGGTGATAACTGGGAAACATCTTTTGTAATTCTTGTAGAAATGTGTCCATCTTTTTCCTTACTGGGGCTGATAGAAACTTGTTTAGAGGATATTACCTGTAAATTTTCCGCCGCAGGCGTTATTCTATTAGATATTCTATTATTATATTCTTATCTGAAAAATCATATTTTTTTATTATTGATATTTACCTAATTTTTTACCTGACAATATTTGAACTTTTTCGGCGGCTCCTCAGACGTATTCGCGTAGATATCTTTAGATTCGGTAAAAATTGAAGGCAAAGCATTGTCATACAAGAGTTTTCGTCGTGAAGATGAGCATAAAAATTTATTTTCAAAATGCTCTTCGAAAATTCTGTATCTAGTTAAATCCTCCTCTAACAAATCTTGTCTTTTAGTAGCTTTTAACCATAGCTCACTCCTATAACATAATATGTTTTTTAATAAAAATTTAATGTCTTGTTAATATCTCTTTAATTTTTTAAGATTATTTTGACTATCTTCAGTAACAGGGCGTTATTCATTCTTCTAGTAACTAAAATTTACTGTTTTCAACTTTTTCAAGACAGGATTTTTTTCACACTTATCAAAATATTTCTTGAAAAAATACTATTGGAACTATTTCTAACACACATAGTTTGAGTAACCATTTTATGTAAGTTTCGAGATTAATATTATTAATATGATATAAGTAATATGCCGCTTAATCAGTATTTAGAAAGTAAATCAATTTATTAATGACACTACATACCTTACTTCATCCTTTGGCAATCTAAAAAATGATATTTCTTGACCCGTCTTACATGAACACCGTTCACTATATCCAACCATTTTTTAAAATATAACAAAACTATTTAAACACACTTGATAAATAGAAAAAATTCCCAATAATCAGCCCGCCAATTTAACACTACAATAAGCGCATGTACTGTCGAGGTTATTCAGGAACTGACAATAAGCTTAAGCCTACATACTAAGCGAGCTACTAAGCCACTACCCTTTTGGTAACTCAAAGTGGGAGGAGTTTACCAAAACTCGGTACCAGAGTCATCGCCAGGGTTTCGCATCTGTGTTGGGTTAATCTGTGTCAAAGACTATATTTTTAATTTTTTTCAGATTTTTCCGTAAGGCTCCCCACCTTCAAAAATCCGAAAAACTGTTTTTTGGGGGGTTTTGGGGATTTTCCCAATTTAATAGACTTCATAATATATCAAATCAATTTTGTTTTTTTAGGTTATATGTAACTTGAAGTAACTGAGTCCTTTAGAATATTTAAAAATAAGAAAAACACGTTCAAACCCCCCAAAACCCCCTTAAAAAACAGTTTTTTGGATTTTTGAAAGTGACCAGCGTTACAGGAAAATCTGAAAAAATTAGAAATATAGTGTTTGATAAAATACACAAGATTAAGAAAAAATTAGATCTGCAGCTATCCCCGAAAAAAAGTTATATACTTTTTTCCAAAGAAAGAATTTTAAAATTTTTTTGAGGTTATGTACACTCAACCTACAGGTCCATAAAAAATAGACGTGTTTTATAAAAGCCTTAACTATGCTTGTGAATTCTTTGAAATTTTAAAATTGATTGCATACCACCAAAAAAAAAATAAAATCGAAAAATAAAGTTTTTGATGGTGGGGGCAGGGAGAAGGGGGTGGTGGGTTAAAATTACGATTAATCTTGTGTCTTAATCAAATAGAACTTAAAAAAATGAAAAAAATTAAATTCTGGTAATGAGGGAGAGTATTTTTTAATTTATGTATCCCGTCCATTAGTGGAAAGTTTGATGCGCCACTGTAGACGCATGTGCCACTGAAAAGTGACGGCACAATGCTCAAACGTTTTCTTTTAGGTTCTACTATTTAAGTTATAGGGTCCCGTCATGCGTAAAATGATTAAGAAATTTCACCTATAGCGGCTCTAAGGGCCGGTTGTTCGAACGCTAATCAAGAAGTTGATTATACTCAATCATTTATTGTAATCAATTTTCTTGATGTGAATCAAATCGCGACATGAAAAATACATGTAAAACACTAATCAGTTATTGATTGTAGGTAAAACAGTAATTAAAATATAGCCGCAGCTCTTAAATTATTAAAAATTGCTTATTATTATTATTGATTTGTAAGTAAAAACAAGAAATTAACATCAGAAACAGTTTAATTATGTTTTATTTTAAATTAAAACCAAAATAATAAAATAAATCAGTCAACATAACCTCAAAATGCGACATCTGTCAGAAGTACGCTTAATCAAATATAATTGTAATTAAATATTTGATAATGATCAGTTTTGATTAGCGTTCGAACAACCGGCCCTTAGTCTATTAGAGTGAAAGTAAAAATACTTTCACGCAAACTTTCTAAAAATTTTGTCTTATCAGATAAACACGTTTTGTTTCTTAACCACTCCCATTGAGGTTAAAGCCAATCAGGATCCGTTATCTCTAATCACTACTAATGAGCCACCCTACCTGGGTTCTTTGTTCATCATCATCAAACTATTCGCAGTATACTGTCAATAGTGATATAAACAAGTTTAGTTTATCAGTGTTAAAAGTGCGGAAAGCAATCAGCAATGAGTCTCAAGAGAAAATTGTGCGACGCTTCTTCATCACAACCTCCAGCTAAAATAGCTAGAAGACAAGTCGCTGTTGAAACCGCAAGCCCTTATCCGAAATACCTACAGAATCTAATAGAAGAAAAGAAAAGTGTACCGGGTGTCCCAATAAGAATGGCTCTCAGCCATATCTCAGGAACCGTTTATAGTAGAGCTTTGAAATAAAAAATTTTATAACAAAAGTTGCCTCAGGAAAAGCCTGGAAATTATTTTCATAATTGTGGGTCCACCGCTAGAGGGCGTAATTGAATATCAAAAATAAAAAATCTAAATTTTACAAAATTTTCCTAATGAAGGGGCACTGGAAATCCGATTATTGTATTCTTCATCAAATTCTGCGCATATTTGATTTAACAAGTTTAACTCTACCTTTGCAAATAAGAGGTGGGGGTGAGTGGGAACCTTGTTATGAAAAAATGGCTGTAAGTCCGGTTCTGCTAAATCAAATTTTGAAAACTGGGTCTTGTTGAAGATAGATCTTTTTCTTCAATGTAAGCGTGATAATTTTGAACCATCCTCATAAGTAATAAGCCAGCTGGGAGGCGTTACTTAATTTTTTTCAGAAATCTAGTTTTCTTTGGAAAATATTAAATACAAGTATGCATTTTTAATCATACTTTATAAAATTAGATTAAATTAGCAATAGAATAGCGAAAACCGCATGTCGATACCTTTTTTCTATCTCAAGATATCTCGAGGAACGTGTAAACTTTATACATAACTGTTACTATCACCGGTAAACTAAGTTAATGAAAACTAGTGTGCTGTGGAAAAAAACAAAATAACATTTTCCAGATGTCAACGTATAAAAATATAATTAATTAAAACAACAATATAAAGAGAAACAATACTATTAAAATTAAATATAACACAGAACAAAAAGAACTACTTAGTGACGACCTAAATATTCAAATTGTTGTCCATCATACACTACTCTAGAATACATTATCCAGAGAATACTAAACGCCATTCAAAGCATATCGAGAGCAGAAATTGAGACTGCTGTTCAATCTACTCTTGAAAGAGTAAATGTTTGCAACGAAAATGATGGGCAAAAATTTGAACGTTTATGTCATCACTAAATAGTTGTTTTTATTTCTTTGTAATAGGGCTTTTCAACGCTTCTCATTTGTTTCGAGCCTCTGTCATATGCCGTATAATCCGTGTATAATATTAATATACGAGATATGAACGAGGCTCGAAACAAATGAGAAGCGTTGAAAAGACCTAATATACGTTGACAGCTGGAAAATGTTTCTTTGTTGTTTCCATAGCACACTACTTTTAATGAATTATTTCGTTTACCGGTGACAGTAACAGTTATGTTTTTAAATTTACACGTTTTGTAAGATATCTCGAGATAGAAAAAAGGTATTAACATGCGGTTTTCGCTATTCTGTTGCTAATTTTGTCTAATTTTGTAATATGGTATTAAAAATGCATGTTTGTATTTAATATTTTCCAAGGAACACTAGATTTCTGAAAAAAATTAAATAAGGCCTTCTAGCTGTCATATTACTCAGTAAGTTGGTTCGAAATCATATCTTTTACATTGACGAAAAAGGTCTGTCTTCAACAAGACCAAGTTTGCAAAATTTGATTAAGCAGAACCGGACTCACAGCCAGTTTTTCATAACAAGGTTCCCACTCACCCCCACCTCTTATTTCCAAAGGTAGACCTAAACTTGTCAAATCAAATATGCGTAGAATTTTATGAAGAATACGACGATCGGATTTCCAGTGCCCCTTCATTAGGAAAATTTTGTAAAATTTAGATTTTTTAATTTTTGATATTCAATTACGCCCTCTAGCGGTGGTCCCACAATTATAAAAATAATTTCCAGGCTTTTCCTGAGGTAACTTTTGTTATAAAATTTTTTATTTCAAAGCTCTACTATACACGGTTCCTGAGATATGGCCGAGAGCCATTCTTATTGGGACACCCGGTACACCTCATAGTAGAAGCTACGAATAAAGAACTGAAAGCAAAAAACATGGAATTACGGGTTCTTTCTGCAGCCGTTCAACTAGAATTTAAATATTACAACCAAACACAGCAACGACATAAGAAGAAGCAGCTAAGAAAAGACTTGAAGAAGCCCATAAAAAACAATCTTCCGGAGTGTATTAGTTGTGCGGTTCGGGAAAGTTTTAGGCAGCGATTGATGTATGAGGTTTACGAATATGATAATGCTTTAGTGAGGACCACTGGTTTGAAAAATGCTGCTCTAAAATTGTTCAAGATAAACGAGGAGAAGAATAAAGCTTTAAAATAATGCAGCCAAAAATGAAATATATTAATGTGAGTACCATTTTACTATTATAATTTTTTATTGTCACTGCACCATTAAGTTATTCCTCTATAATTATATCAGTTTCTATTGCACTTCTAGCTTTTCATCTGCATATTCAGCATTTTCTTCTATATCTTATTTTTGTTGCAAAATTTGTGATCACATTGGCTTAGCTTATCTTTTTTTGATTTATTGCTTCTTGTGGCGGCTCGTGACATCTGCTATAGGGTGTGCTGCATGAACCACGGCCAATATAAAATAATAGAAATAGAATAACATACGAAAACAAAAACAATAAAATTAGCTTTAATACTAATTAATAGTAACTAATAACGACATGCTATAAAAATCTGATTAACTTACATTTATTGCATTTTTCTAAATTGGAAATTAATACGCCGGTCCTTTTTTGTCGCAAACTTTTCGATTACTTTATCGTTAAAGTTCGGTATTGAAGCGATGAACTTTTTTTCTATCGAGAGTGTGGAAAGGGCTGTTAATCTGTCTTCGCGCATTGAATTTCTTAAAAATGTTTTGATCCGTTTTAAAGTTGAAAAACTACGTTCAGCTTCTGCTGTGGTCATTGGCGTAGTCACCAGAATTTGTATCAACTTTTTGGTTTCTGTTAATGTGTCCTCTAAATTATTAGAAATTATAAATTTTAGTAAAGGCACTGCACCTTTTAATGTTCTACACTCGATATTGAAATACAAAACTGACAGTTCTGTTCGCAAACGGTTTTTATCAAAGAAGTTATAAGCTGTACAAGTTAAATCCAATTCATTTTCAGGAAACTTATTATTATATTTTTCGAAATGTTCTGAAGATAAAAGTGTTGCGGCAACTAGATGATTTGTATATGCAAACCGTTCTTTTGCATTGTTTATAATAACATCACAAACTTCTAGACAGGCAATACGGTGATCCTGTTGGCTGTTATTTGGGCGTTTCCTTTTTTGGACACTAGGCGCCGCATTTAAATTTGAAGCTTGATGTATGATAGGGTCTATTTTATTTCGGACATTGTTAATACTTTGCTCAAAAACATGTATAGCTTTCTGTGCTTCGGTTGGGTCCATGTTCTTTTTTTGAAGATTATTGTACAAAACGTCAACATGTGGCATAATATAATGAAAAACAGTCAGCCAGAAAGTAAAATTTTGATCTTCCAGAATACGTCTAAGTCCTCTTGCTTCCTTGGAAGTAATAGCATTTGACTCTTCTTCTAGTTGCTCCATACACTCAATAATAAAGTCTCTATATTCGTAAACGACATTTACTGTACGAATATTGAAATTCCAGCGTGTAGGGATTGAACGAGGAATATTTTTTCCAACTATTTGATTTAAGACAGCTATTCTTTGAGGTGAATGACTAAAAAATCCAGGTATATCATGTAAATCTCCAAAAAATACGCGTACTTGGGAATTAATAGAACATGCTCTTGACATTATTAGATTCAATTGATGGGCGTAACAGTGCACAAAATGAGCAGTTTCATATTTTCTCTTAATTATTGTTTGCACTCCGCCATGTATCCCACTCATAACAGCTGCTCCGTCATAACTTTGTGCAATGAGCTTATTTTTGTTATTCTTTAATATTGGGTCTAAAACATTCAAAATTGTGTTAGCTAAGGTTTCAGCATCATGTTTTTCTGGAAGCAAAAAAGTCCAAAACCTTTCAACTGGAGCACCGTTTTTTACATAACGAAAAACAATGACCATTTGAAATTTCATAGAAACATCCGTTGTCTCATCAGCTATCACTGCTAAAAATGGGGCTTCATTGATTTCGTTTAAAATCTCCTCAGCGTATACTTCTAGCATGCAATCCAAAATATCATTTTGTATTGTTTTTGAGGTACCTTTGAAAATTGTCGCATTTGTAAGGTGTTCACTAAGTGTTTTATCAAGTTCAGCAGAAAAATTCACTAAACCACGAAAAATTCCAGGGTTATCTGATGTTTCAGATTCATCGTGTCCTCGTAAGGCGAGCTCAAAAGCCCCACAGAATTTTATACAGTCAATTATTTTTGACAAAACATACCTGTTTTTCGTCACCTCTTCATTGTGTTTTTGTATATTTATCCAATAAGCAGAGTCAAGTTGGGCCTGTATATTAAGTTTCCCAAATAATGCAAATCGCATTTCATTGTTCATATGAGTTTGCGTGTTTTCATGCTTCTTTATTTTTTCACTTAAATGCACTAGATCCCGCACTCCTGTCTCGCGCCACAATTTTTCCTCTTTATCTGCGCCGAATAATGCACACGGAAAACAGAAAAAAGCATTTTTTTCGGAACATCCACAAATCCACTGATTTCGTAGATACATGTCTTTATTAAATTTACGCGTATATGTTTTTCCACGGCTTTTACCGGACACTTCAATATTAAGATCAGGCATAGGACGGCCACGTTCTTTTATAATCAACTGTTGTTGATAGTGAAGTTTTTGAAATTTATTTACACCTAATTTAAATTGAAACTCCATTGTTTTAAACACGCTCGAACAAAACAAATTAAACAAAATTGTAACCTAAGAATTTCTAAACACGGCACAGATGCAACGGTCACGAATAACTGTCGTGAATTGCAGCTCGCAAACACATTTCCGAGGCCGTTAATCAGCCGATTGCCGAAGCACATCGGCTAAGATCGCCGTTTGCCTAATAAATGCATTTTACCGCTGCCAGTGTTTCGGTTGTTATCGACGCGGCTTCACTGGAGCAGCAAATACGTAAAAAGATTGCTTCACTGGAGCACCAAATACGTAAAAAAATTATACGGTTTCACTAGAGGAGTAAATACGTAAAAAAAATAATATTAATCATCGTTGTTGGTGAATTATTATTAACAGTTGATGTTTAATATGATAATATGGCAGATTTGAAATAAAACTATATTAATTATTCTTTAATAATTAAGATTTGCTATGGTTGTTTGGTAGTTCTGCAGCTCAGCAGCACATAAAGAAAAGCCGCCACTGTTTGCACCTATTCACGTAAAATTAGTGGAGCTACCTTCTTTTGTACAATCTAAGATTACTTCTCAACGATTACCTTATAAAATATGTTCACTCAAACCGAGATAGCCATTGTTCAACATCCTAGAACAGGGTATCCACCGTTCTTATCTTTGATGACTGTGTTTTGCTTATAACTTGTAGCCCTACTCTCTCCATTTTTATATAGATTAAGGTCGTCATATAATTTTTTCGTACTCATTCTTTTTCCTTAATTTATTTTAGACGTTTCTTTAGATCGCGGCAGCTAAGTATTTGATGTTGTTATTTTGATGTTGATAAGTTTCCATATAAGTTTAGACATGAATTTTACATAATGTTTAAAAATTAAACCCTAAACAGTGAGTATTACTTACAATCCCTGTTTTTAAGTTTCTTTATAATTTTCAAAACAATTCTAGATTTTCTTTAAAAAACACACAATAAACAAGTTCTGGTCTATTTGTGTTTCCAACTTTTCTATTTTTTTTTCTTATTGTTTTGTTTATTTTTTATTTTTAGATTTATAATATAGTCCATTCTTTCACGGTTTTTGCTCTAAATTTTAAAGAACCGCTTGGATTGGCATGAAATTTGGCATACGTATAGCTTACATGTCAAAGAAAAAAAGTGATTTTGTGCCGACGTGTGCTTTTGCCCTGGGGGTGACTTTCACCCCCTCTTGAGGGTGAAAAAATATATGTCCAAAACAAATCCGGAAATGGGTAAACTGACTAATTTTAAGTAACTTTTGTTCTATAGAGCTTTCTCGCCAAGTCAACACTTTTCGAGCTATTTGCGAGTGAATATGTTCATTTTTCAACAAAATAACCACATTTTTAGACGGTTTTTCGCAAATAACTCAAAAAGTAAGTATTTTGTCGAAAAAAACCGTTCTTATCAAAAATATAGCCTATAAAAAAGTAAAAAAATGGTGTACGCGCTAGGTCTCTGGATCTCGTAGAACCAGAGTTATAGCCAATGAAATATAGATTCATATTCACCAAATTTCAAATAGAATATTTCGACGTGAAATATCCAAAAAATTAAGCACTTTTTGGGGAGAACCCATTTTAACTTTTTTAAAGTGTTTAAAAAAAGCTTTATTTCTGTTTTTACGAAAAGTTTCTAGCATTAAATTTAAGCAAGTTACGCTCAAAAAAAAGTTGGTCCCTTTTGTTTTTGCAAAAAAAAATCGGGAAGACCACCCCCTAATTAGCAACTTAAATGAAATTAATCGTTGCCGCTCCATAAATTACTTTACTTATATTGTGTTTATATGATCTGTAAGTTTCATCGATTCAAAGTGTTTATTTTTGAAAAAATTTGGTTTCAAAGTAAAATTTTTAAATATTGAAAATTGTTAGAGATACCAAAAGTCTCGAAATACAAAAAAAGTCAGATTTGCTTTTCTGAATATCATGTATTTTTTTGTTTTTCTGTTAGACAAAAATTGATCAAGATTTGGTGTTTCTAAATTTGCATACATTCGTGATCAGTGACTCGTTCAACCCCTTTTAGCTACAGCCGTTTCAATAATAAGGACTTTGAACCGATGAAACTTACAGATCATATAAACAATATATACACGAGTCAAGAAACTTGTGAAGTCGTTACGATTAAGTTTATTTAAGATACTAATTAGGGGGCGATTTTTTTACCAAAACCAAAAGGGACTAACTTTATTTTGAGCGTAACTTGTTTAATTTTGATGCTAGAAATTTTTTTTATAAAACAAAAATGAAGATTTTTTTAAACATTTTAAATAAGTTTAAATGAGTTTTCCCCGAAATGTGCTTCATTTTTGGTTATTTCACGTTAAAGTATTCCACTTGGAATTTGACGAATATGAACCTATATTTCATTAGCTATAACTGTGCTTCTACTAAATAAAAAAAAACGTGATATATCCACTATTTTTTTAAATTTTTTATAGGCTACATTTTTGCTAAGAATGCTTTTTCGACAAAATACTTACAATTTGAGTTATTTGCGAAAAACCGTCTAAAAGCGTGGTTATTTTGTTGAAAAAATGAACATATTCACTGCCAAATAACTCGAAAAGTATTGAGTTAGTGAAAAAACTCTATGGAACAAAAGTTACTTTAAATTAGCCAGTTTACCCATTTCCTGACTTTGTTTGGACGAATATTTTTTAACCCCCGAGAGGGGGTGAAAACCACCCCAGGGCAAAAGCACATATCGGCACAATATCACTTTTTTTCTTTGACTTGTTAGCTGTGTGTATGCCAAATTTCATGTCAATCCAAGCGGTTCTTTAAAATTTAAAGGATTTGCAATATTTTACCGTTAATGAATGGACTAATAGGAGTGTTGTGTGCGGTATCCATGCAATGCCAAGAAAAAACTTTTCTATTTTTCATCACTTTTTTTATTTTAGTCAAGTAATTTTTATAAAATTTTCTGTTACTTCTTTTCTTTTATTATTTATTTGCTAAATCAATTTCTTTTTTTACTCATGTTATCTTCTTTTTCAGATTTTTGAACACTAAATAACCAAAATGCTGTGGTAGCATTATCAACAATTTGTTGTTACTAGTTGGACAAAAATTAGTAAAGATAAATAAGAACATGAAGTCAATCCTTGGAGTTAACATTGGCTGTTTTTTTGATTCAAGTTACCTGATCGTACTTTTTAGTTTTAAGAAATTTACTTTGTGTTTTGATGTGAATTTGTTTTTAAAATTGTACTCATTTTTTGGTGAGTTTTCATTAGAAATTTTAAATATGATTTAAGAGATACAACCTGACAAAACATTTCTAATGATATTAAATATAAGTGATTAATTGTTAAAAAAAATCAAAAAATTTCTGTTAACTAAAAATTTTGCAATTAAGTAATAAAAATTTTAATTTAAGAATAAAACCATAGCACCCATAGCTTATAATTAAAAATAGTTTATAAATATACTTCTTATATTAAGGACGCTATTTATGTATATAATTATGTATACTATTAGGTATAGAAAATAAATTCTTTTTAATATATTGTGTTTTATTTTTTTTTTAATATCTTGCCCTGTTATGAAAAATAAATAGAATACGGCTTGTTGCTCATTCTTCAGGGCAAGATATTTGGAAAGAGAGAGCCAGAGTGAAGAACAATAGCTGAGCTTCAAAACCTAAGAAAGTATTTCAATATATCGACAAACGGACTATTCCGGATAGCAGCAAGCAAAGTTAGGATAGCCATGCTGATCGCCAACATACGGAACTAATAGACGCCATAAGAAGAACTATTTCTTTTAGACCAGGCTGTATCGTCTCCCCCGCTAGCGAAATTATTCCGATTCGATTTTTTTGCACAAAATTACTCAAAAAGAGGTCCTTATAACATATCCACAGGGTGCCGTGGTCGAAAAATTGTTTAAACAACTTTTTTAAACAAATTCACAAACATAATTTTTTCATTTCGAACAATTTTTTTTTTAGATTATGTGGATCAATCTTAGCAAAAAAGGTCTTTGTCATTTTTTTTCTAAAATAGGTTGTTGTCGAGTTATATGCGATTAAAAATGCGAAAATGGCCATTTTAAATGCTTAATAGCTATTAAAATTATTATTACAAATTATTACTATGAAATTCAAAAAGTGACCAAATCACGTTTCAAACCCCTTCTTCAAGGTCCTGAAGAGATTTTTGTCATTGTTTTATTACAAAGCTGTTATTTTAAATTCCTAACAATTAGCGCTGTAATCCAGGATGTATCGTCGCCCCCGTTAGTAAAATTATTCCGATTCGATTTTTTTGCACAAACTTACTCAAAAAGAGGTCCTTACAACATATCCACAGGGTGCTGTGGTCAAAAAATTGTTTACAATTTTTTTAAACAAATTCACAAAAATAATTTTTTCACTTCGAACATATTTTTGTAGATAATTTGAGACATTCTGAGCAAAAAAGGTCTCTTGCGATTTTTCTCTAAAATTGATTGATGTCGAGTTATACGCAATTTATAATTTGGAAAATGCGAAAATGGCCATATTACTCGACAACAATCAATTTTAGAGAAAAATCACAAGAGACTTTTTTGCTCAGAATGTTCCAAATTATCTAAAAAAATCGTTCGCAATGAAAAAATTTTTTGTGAATTTGTTTAAACAATTTTTCGACCACGGAACCCTATGGATGTGTTATAAGGACCTCTTTTTGAGTAAGTTTGTGCAAAAAAAATCTAATCGAAATAGTTTCGCTACTGGGGCGACGATTCAGTTGGACTATAGCGCTAATTGTTAATAATCAAAAATAGTAGCTTTGTAATAAAATAATGACAAAAGTCTCTTCAGAACCTTGAAGAAGGGGTTTAAAACTTGATTTGGTTCCTTTTTGTATTTCATAATAATAATTTTTAAACGAGTTATTAAGCCTTGAAAATGGCTATTTTCGCATTTTTCAAAGTTTTAATCGCATATAACTCGACAAACATCAATTTTAAAAAAAAATGACAAGAGACCTTTTTTGCTCAAAATGACCCAAATTATTAAAAAAAAATGTTCGAAATGAGAAAATTATTTTTGTGAATTTGTTTAAAAAATTTGTTTAAACAATTTTTCGAGGCACCGCCCGCCACCCTGTGGATATGTTGTAAGGACCTCTTTTTGAGTAAGTTTGTGCAAAAAAATCGAATCAGAATAATATCGCTAGCGGGGGCGACGATACAGCCCGGTCTATTTCGTTACAGTAAAGAATTGAATATTTACGAAAAGTTTGTTTTTCGTTTTTTTACTGACTGTGTGTAAAGGAATGCTGAATTTGCTTAAAGACTTACCTATCTTAACGGAAACTATTAAGATTGTTATCACATAAAAAATTCAATAACTCAAACTAGTTTTATTTTTATTAAACACAATACCACCTCGTTAAAATTTTTATACATAATTCCCAGACATTTTGATGGGTGTAGTTATCATGTATACAAATAATAAGTAATTACTATTCTAATGATTTGTTACTATCCCATACTTAGTAGTTACATGTGTTATTACAATACTATGGTAATCAACGAGGTACTACGAGAACTAAAATATTATATTAAGATATATGCACGGCTGGCATTGGATATTAATTTGGATGTATGTGAAATAAACTAATTGGGAAATATACGGCTAAAATCAGATAATCATATTTTTTGTGAAGCTACATTAGTCGTGACATTATATTGCTTTGTTTTGTTTGGGTGTTGATTCTTTGGACAGAATTTCATTTAAAATTATTTTGTCATTTTTATAATGATATTGTAATGCGCTAATCCAAAAATCAAACCAGACATAACTGCTCGGGAAACAAAAGTCATACTAGCCTTTGCCGATGACGTAGACGCAGTAGCACAATCAACATTAGAAATTAAGGATATTTTCTCGAGCTTTGAAGAAGCTGCATTAAACATCGGTCTAAAAATAAATGAAGACAAAACAAAATACATGGTCGTCTCAAAACAAGAACGACGGCGAATAAGGCTAAATATTAATAAATGATCATAACTTGGAAGTGGTTAAAGAATGTAAATATCTAGGAGCAACAATCACAAATGACAACAAATTAGAACGAGAAGTTGAAACGCGGATAATGGTAGGAATTTTTTTTATTTAACCTGCTCTACAGGCCTTGGAGGCCTAGGGCTGTACAACTTAACAATAACAATTTTACATAATACAAATGACAATATGTACTAATGTCTTATATTTGTTATATAATTTGATTTAATGTCTATGTAAAAATTGTTGCACTATGTTTCTCCACTGTATCCTGTTTTTCGCTTTCTCTTTCCAGTCTGTAATTTCCATCGATCCTATATCTTCTTGAAACTTTTCGTGCCATCTTTTTCTTGGTCTACCTCTTCTCCTTGTCCCAACTGGTCTTCTTAGTAGTATCTTCTTTGGCATTCTTGACCTATCCATCCTCTCAACATGACCTGCCCACCTGATTCTTTGTGCCTTTGTGTATCTTGTTATAGTTGGTTCCTTGTAAAGCATCCTCAATTCTTGATTAGTCCTTCTTTGCCAACCATCTGCCGTATTTTTCCCCCGAAAATAGTCCTCAGTACCTTGCGTTCTTATCTCTCTATTATTTCTTCTTCTGTTTTGTTTAGTACCCATGTTTTACATCCGTAGGTGACTGTTGCTCTTATTACAGTTTGGTATATTCTAATTTTCGTCTTTCTTGATACGTAATTTGACTTTAATAATTTTTTTAAACTGCCGACCTTTCGGTTATTTTTAGCTATCCTGTGCTTTAGTTCGTTTTGCTCGTGTCCTTTTTCATCTATAATGGCACCTAGATATGTAAAGTGATTTACTCGTTTAAATTTATATTCTTTTCCATCGAACGCTGTTAACTTTAGCATATCTACAGGTTCTATTTCTGTGTTGCATAGCACCATATACTTCGTCTTTTCTTCATTTATTTCTAGGCCGAATTTTTTTGCCTCTCTTACTAATCTTCTCATGATTTTCTTTAATTCGGTATTAGTTTTTGCTAGCAGTGCAAGGTCGTCGGCGTAGGCCATGCATTGATGTTCGTTACGGTAGATCGTTTCTTGTGTTTCTATTCTGCTGTTCCTTACAATTATTATTTCCAAAACTAGGTTAAATAACACAGTTGATAGAGGGTCACCTTGTCTAAGTCCTTTTTGACTATAAACTCTTCCGATTTGTGACTGTTCCACACTATTTCGTTAGATGTCATATTTGTAGATGTAGGAAACAGATCTTTATTTGCAATGAAACATCTAATGAAGTCAAAACTTCTTTCACGAGGTGCAAAAATCCAGATATATAAGACCATAATACGACCAGCAGTCGCGTATGGAAGCGAAATATGGACGCTAACAAAAAGAGAAGTAAATAAATTGCTGGTGTGGGAACGTAAAATCCTTCGAATGATAATGGCCCTTGCAGAGGTAGCGTGACAAACGAATGAAGGCGCAGATACAATAACGAGCTAGAGTCTCTATTCGGAAAAAAAAATCTAGTTAGATATAAAATATAAAGGCTAGTAGACTCAGATGGGCAGGGCATGTGACACGCAGTAACGACAATTGCCTTATAAACAATGTGTTCTGGGAAAGGCCAGATGGAAGAAGGTCTGTAGGGCTACCTAGAAAAAGGTCGAAAGATGCAGTCAAAGAAGATCTAGAGAAAATGGTAGTTCGACAATGGGAATTAGTGGCACAGGACCGACAAACATGAAAGGCAATAGTAAACGCGGCAAAAACTCACGAAGAGTTGTAGCGCCATTGATGATGATGATGAATTGTAATGCGCTGCAAGATACAGTAGAAACTGGACTTGTATTACAGATTAAGCGAAGTCGTATATTAGAGGTAACTGGTGGAGTATCCAAAATAAATAAGGTATGCAAAATTTATCTTCTTATTTCTTGGTTCTACAACTCTAAATGAATCTTGGCCGTTTACTATTTTCCTCCATTCTGGCCGGTCTTGTGCAAAAATTGCCATTATTGTACTTCCATATCAAGTAGGTCACTCGTTACTAGAAGCAATGTGTGGTAGCTTCAACAAAATATATGGCACTATAACCAAATAATTGTCTTCGACACTTTTGTCCCAATAACAAAGAAACATCGAGCAAAGACATGCATTTTATAAAAATGAAAAAGGTTTTATGTGGCAAAGATTTAACATAAGCTCTTAAAGTACGCCTAACAAAATGTTACGTATACAGTGTACTATACTTTGAGTGGAATCATGGACGTTAAATGTAGAGACAATGAGACGACTTAACGCCTTTGAAATATGGACCTATAGAAGAATTATGAGGGGTTCCTGGGTAGATAGAGTTACGAACAATTAAGTACTGAAAAGAATAGGTAAAGAGAAGGAAGTTGAACTTACAATTAAAGAAAGAAAGCTACAGTAACACGGACATGTGATGCGGGGTGAGAAGAAAAAGTATCGGAAGAAGACGAATTTCATGGCTGAAGAACCTGAAAGAATGGTTTGTTTGGTCAAGGCAACTATTTAGGGCTACTGCCTCAAAAATTAAATTAGCTATGATGATTGCCAACCCTCGTAGCGGAGATGGCACCTGAAGAAAAAGAAGCATTCAACCAGTTCTCATTCTTACCATTTCTCTTTGTTCTATCGCAGCCATACAAGATCTAGGTATATCCCAAACATCCCATAGAAAATAAAATTAAATGTATCCCATCACACATCGGCATCGAGGGTAATGAGGCAGCAGATTAAAGTGCACGGAATGCAGCAACGAGGAAAGATAGTAAAATACTAAGTGAATACTCACCATGTGACAAAAACGTGGCTTAAGTCGAAAGTGTTGTGCTTATGGAAACTCAAGTGGTGTCAATCTCATTCTAAACTTCGATCTATCCAAAACAAGATAATACCTTGGTGCCCAAGAACTAACAACCGACGCGACGCCTACAAAAGTACTAACCAAAATATGTCTAGGATATTCAACACCAACACATTCATAACTTTTCACAAACAGTGACCCCCCCGGTGAGAACTAAGTAACAGATTAATATTTTCGCATCAAGCATATTATTAATAGGCTGTCAACATTATGAACAACAACGGGCTCATCATCGCCTACCAAAAATTTATCCGAGATTCTAGGTGATCTATGTCAGATAGAGAATCTAACAGACTATCTTAAATCTATACAGATTATCACAATGTATAACATATCTTATGCCTCCTCTACACATCGGCAGACGCGTCCGCGGACGACATCCGCGTATGCATCCGCAGATGTGTAGATGGGGTAATTTGGTCGTCTTTTTATGTATCACTTCGGCAGATGCGTC